>NC_141074.1:20754223-21044223 GCF_041138505.1 Cibotium barometz | reverse complement strand
ACCTATATCATCAAAATTGTCATGCTAAATCTTAGTTAAATTGTCATACTGTGCGTAATGAGCAATTATTGCAACGGCATGGGGGCACTATACAGTTTACCAGAAGGAAGGCGAAAGCCTCTGGAAGCGGCTAGGTGTGCCGCATAGCTCGCAGCAGACTGCGTCCAGAAAGACACCCTCGGGATGCCCAACTTGTTGGCGGCGTCTTGAGTGTGCAGGACGAACGTGTCGGAGATGATGCACGTGACCGGCGGTTCGAGGCGCTGCAAGAGCTGCTCAAAGGCGGCGCTGCTGCGGAGAACCCCCCTGGACAGCTCAGGCACGTCGCTCGTGCGAGTGTGCTGAGGGGCGACGCCGTCCGGCAGGCTAACGAACTTAATATCCAGCTTCCCCGCTCCCGCCCCCGGCGCCTCCTCTAATTGCTGTTGCCGGAGGATAGAGCGCATGACACGGTCGTGAGTGTATTCGTTGTTGACAAAGGTTATAGCAAAGCCATGCGTGGCGAGCTTCTTGGACAGATGCATGAGAGGATTTATGTGGCCTTGCCCCGGCCATGGCACGACAACGAAGTGCCCTCGCTGGTGGGAAGCATGAGCTTGCTCCGCAGGCATAATGGGGATGCTCTGTGCGGTAACAGCAGTGAACCCCTCTCTGGAATGACTGTGCACCCCTCTGTGGAATGACAGCAGAGAACCCCTCTTTGGAATGACGTGTAAGGTCACCCTCTGTGTGGAACGACTGTAGACACGTGTACGGTCACCGCGTGTCGCGGCTGTCGCGTCGCCGTCTCAGAGAAATATTGCAACACGCAGCTTCCAGCTAAATGACACTGGAAAGGACAACTCTTAAATCTGTTTTCGAAACTTCCGGAGTCCCATTCTATAACTAAGGTATATGAAAATTCATTGTTTTAAATAAGGGCTACTTAAAATCTCAGGAAGTTTTTGTTTTCGAAACTCCACAATAGGTAGACTTTATAACTAAAGTATATGAAAATTCGTTGTTAAAAATAAAGGCTACTTAAAATCTCAGGAAGCTTTTATTAATTCTTGTCGGTATAAAAACACTAGAATGCCATTTTTTAAACACTAGAATGCCATTTTTTTTCTAGTACTGGTTTGGGTAGACCTGATCAAAGGACCAATTGATTAAATAAAACAAGTTTGAACAAAGGTTCCGAAAACTTTTTTCAAGTGAACCTCGCATATTAATTTGGGTTTATTTTTACAAATGGGACCCAATAATTATTTGGTGGGGAGGTGTATTCCGAATTTAAACTTCTTGAACAAGGGTAAACTTGTTAATTTGTCCTTCAATATATGGGCTAATGTAACACTACCTTTCAATGATATTTTATAGTTTTTTACATAAATACAATTCTTTTTTGTAGTTTTGAATAAGAACAAACCATAGGTTACCAATAATTTTCAAGCATATGTACTTTTAATAAATGACTAAAATCATGATATACATACACACATATATTTATATATGTATGTCATGATTTGAATAAGAAAGGGCTTTTAACAAGGTTACATTGTTAACCCTTTTCTTTGGTAGCCTAAAATCACACTAGAAGGGATTAGCAACCTTATAAAATAAATACTGATATGAATCCTTTTCACCATGGGCTGAAGAGGAAATGCTAAATTAGCCAACCATTTATTTATTTGGCATATTCATCTAATCATAACTATTCTAAAGAGGAAATGCTAAATTAGCCAACCATTTATTTATTTGGCATATTCATCTAATCATAACTATTCTAAATTGGACCATCTTTAGGATGAATCATGAAGCAAACCCACCTTTTTCCATAAATTATTGGGCACCCCAATTTCAAAATACTGCCCACCACCACCCCACCCATTTCTAGAGCTAATAACTTTATAAAGAAAGGGACCGATGATAGGACACACACCTCCATGCTTTGAACTTTAGAGAAAGGGGATGAATCATAGGGCATCCCCATTTTCAAAACAATACCCAATCCTTCTAAAAGACTTTTTCAACACCAAAACTTGAGTTAACGAGCACAAAATAACAGGACACACACCTCCATGCTTAACTTTAGAGAAAGGGTCCAATTAGGGTATCCCCATTTTCAAAACAATACCTAGTCCTTCTGAAAGACTTTTTCAACACCAAAAGTTGAGTTAATGAGCACAAAATTCTTCTAATTGGTTAGAAACATGTAATTAACATGGTTTTTTGATGTCATGAATTGGAGGTTGAAATGTCCATAAATGGATCCTTTCATATAGAGACCTTTGACTAAATAATCAAAATTACCACATTCTTTTGGATAGAGAGGAGAAACAACATATACTCTTGGGTTTTCATATACTCTTGGATCTTCAATTTGATAAAGAATAAGAATTGAAAAGCCACTCAGAGTACTTTTTTCCATGGTGTCCATATATTGGCCCTTGTTTCATTTAACCTTACCCTTTAAATGATGAGAGAGGGCCCACTTTTGAAGAAGCCTCTTTAAAATTATTAAAAAATTGGAGTAGGGACCCCATTTCACAACCTTCTACTAGTGTATCACAATATATGCTTCCTAAGCTTTATACCATAACCTCCACCTCATGCTGACCATACCCATTACCTCCACCTATCAAGTTTGGGCCTCAACATCTTTGACATCGTGTATAAAGCTTCTTTCTCGTAGCTCTCTAACATAAGGAGGAATGCAATTTGCTAGAAGTTCTAAATGGGGGAGCCTTTCTTTGCCACCATGATCCCTCAATGAGAGACTTCATGAGATGAAGGAAAGACAGTAACTACCATACCCTTGTGTGTTTGAGTTATGAAGCTCGTGTGATAGCATAAGCTCTTGGAAAGTCTTCTAGCAAAGCCCCACTTACGTAGTGGCATTAATGAATGTATTTCATGATGAAGAAATCTTGCGTATTTCCAAAGCTTAAAAATGATGAAATGATGAAGAAATCTTAAGTATTCCCAAAGCATCAAAAATTTTCAACACACACAAAAGAAATTTTCAACACACACAAAAGAAATTTACATGCAACCAAAGAGAAATTAGAAGAAATTCATGGGGATGGAAATGTATTCCCTTTAGTGTGTGAAAATAAAAACAATGTAATAGTTTGTTGAGCATTGAATTGAAATAACTTATTCTCACATTTTGGACATAGTGTGTGTCACCTAACAAGAAGGATTTTTGTCACCAAAGAAATGAAACAAGGTAGCATTTAGAACCACCCTCTACATTTTAGATGAACCACATGTCGACCCAAGCAATAATCATGATTGCTGGCTTCCCAAATTAAGAGATTCCGCCTCCCCATGACAAGATATGTGCAGCCATACTCACCTTAGAAAAAGACAATTAGTGCTCTCATAATATGAAAATATACCATATTCCAATAGTGATGCTGACAAATTACTCTAAATCAGGTGAGCACATAGCTTACTAGAGGGAAAGCCAAAACCATAATCCTATACACTAATGAAGGAAGGAAAATCATTCTTTTTTTTAATTACATTGAGAGATTTTCATTATACATTTCTTGCCAAGCAATTTTTCGGTGCACTACTTCTTGATTTGTCCACATCCCTCTCTTAAGTTTTGAGCTTCATATCACAAATTCTCATCAATCACAACACAGATTCAAGCTTGGAACTCTCTACTCTTTTCATGAAATCAAAAACAGAACTTATCTCAACACCCTTGAGACAATGGGTTCAAACATATCAGAAGAACATGCTAAAAACTTGGGGATCTTTCACTAATAGACCTGAGAAACTATTCAAGCTACAATGAACCTGCAACCACAAACTATAGGCCTTCCTTAAACATACACAATTCAACACTCAGCTGACTAACAACAGTAACAATTGAGTAAGAATTTGATTAAATCATGTCTCTAACAGATTCGCCACATATAAATCAAAGGGAAACCTCCTCCAATTGATTCTCTAGTCCATGGCATAATATTTGCTCTAATTTATCCAAATTAACCTCCATTGTACTAAACTTCACTCTGCAACCATTGAATAATGTAAGACCTTCAATCTGCAAGTAGTCTCTTCACTATAGTCACTCACTTCTCTCACTCTTCACTCTCTTGCTTCTCTTCTCCTATCTCTCTCTACTCTCTCCATCTACTATTATATTAAAATCTTCTTAACTTCCCTTCATAGGCTCGTCTGCCTCACTGCCTTCTCGATTGTTGTGTCGTCGGCTTCCCACAATCGCCCATACACATTCTATTTTCATATTTTTTTCCACTTGCGCTTATCCACTCTAGTCCATGCTGTCTCTGCCACCTAGGATCCATGCCATCCATCTTATGTACATATGTTTGTTTTCAGCTCTAGGCTCCTCTCACATATTTCCCCAACCCTTCAGTGAAACACTTGAAAGTGTTTCACTATGTGTTTCCTTCTTCACATGAATCTAATATAAGATAGCCTCAACCTTAGGCCATTAACTCTTCTAACATGCCTCCAAAGTCTTGCAACTGATAAGTTCCATTAGGAAAAACTTCATGTACCACAAAAGGTCCTTCCCATCTATCTTTGAATTTGGTCTAAAAGCTAGTATCAAGAGCATAATCGTACCTGAGAACCAACATTCCCTTCTTCAGATCCCTATTTCCCAACTTATCATTAAATGCCTAAATCCTCTTTGACTAATATTTTCATACCATTTGATGGATTCCTCTCTGTCCAAGAGTAAAGAATATAAAGTGGTCAATCTCTCTCTTTCTTGTTCCTCCTGGGTCATGTTGCGTTGCAACAAAAAATCAAGTGAAGGAAGCATCACATTCACTGGCAAAGTACATTCCTCTCCATACACCAAATGATATGGGGTAAACCCTATTACATTCTTCTCTGACACTTTTAAAGACCATACATCTCTATATCCAAGTACATGTACGAATCATTGGGGTGGTCTTCTACTAGTTTGAACAATAGTTTCTGCAAAACCCCATTAAAGCTTTCGACCAACCTGAGGATGGTATGGTGTGGTGAACCTGTGTTTAATACCCAACTTCGTGGTGAACCTATGTTTAATACCCAACTTCATGGTCAGATTTTTAACTATATCACCTCTAAACTCCCTTCCTTGGTCACTAACCAATTCCAAAGGAACACCAAATCTACAACAAATTATTTCATAGACAAATTTGCAAACCTGATGTGCTGTGGCACTACTGGTTGCTCTAGCTTCTTGCCACCTTGTCAAGTAATCAATTACAGTCATGATATTTTTTTTTCTACTTCTAGTTTCTGGAAGAGGCCCTATAACATCTATACCCCATTTCTCAAAGGCCCCATAGCTCATAATGTGATGCATGGGTTTAGGAACTAGCATCTTCTCTAAAAAGCTTGATATTCATGACAACTCCTGCACCAATGTTGGATGTCTTTGTTCATACTTGGTCACATAAACTTTGATGTTAATACCTTTATATTTTTGTACTTTCAATCCATAGTAGCCTCCACATCCTTTTTCATGACAAGCTTTCAAAAAATATTCCTTTATGATACATTATGTCACCATCAATACATACCTCATAGCTCTTCTGACAATTGGCCTCCTTTTTAAAGCATCCAATCCTCTTCTTGAAAAACCTGTTAAAAGGACCTGCTCTAAAGGGATTCTCTACCCTAATACAATGGTCTTTGGACTATCACAACATGTAAGTCCTTGGAGAAAACCTACTCTGTTAATTCATGTGCTCTCATGTTGTCCTCCCTGGATACATGCCATATCTGGAAGGCCTAGAAAACATTAAGGAGCTTTCTCACTCTAAAGAACCAAGTTTTCATCTCATCTTTATTAATTTTCCGAGTACCTTGTACCTGCCTTATAACAAGCAAAGAATCACCCTTTATAACCAGTATTTTCACCTTTCTCTGTCTACACTCTTCTCAAGACCCAAACTGAGGCTGCAATACTCAACCTCATTGTTGCTTTTAACATGTATTTCTTGGCTTCCAGACCATATCTCTTGACCTTGTTTTCTTAAAAAAACAACCCAGCACCCCCTTTACCAAGACTTCTTTTAAAATCCCCATCTCAAAGAACAAAGTTCCATCTTATCCTGTAGTTCTTCATGCAACCTGTGATCAGGAACCACCTACTTCTCAATATCCTTAATGGGTTTGGGCTTCTTCTATACCTCTTCATAGGTTATCATGTATACTATATGGGCCCTCAGACTATCCTCTTTAAATATATAAAGCTCATGTTAAACTCTTGCAATGTCATGATCCACTTCTGTACCTTGGGGTTATCACCAAGATACTTCATTACATGAGGTAGAAGATGATAGGGACGTAAGAACAATAAAAGGTCTATAAATCAGATAAGGCTTCAATCTTTTTTTTGGCATATACAAGTGTCCAAACTAATAGCTCCACCTCATGCCAAGCTTTTTCGATCTCACCTATTGCCCTGCTGAAATAAAAAATAGGTCTCATATATGACTGCTTTGTTCCTTTCTGCATCAATACTTCTCCACTGTGAATGTTTCCCAACACAGAGACTCAGATAGAAGGGTTGGCTCCAATCTAGGGACATCATTGTTGGCAAGGTAGACAGCTTATCTTTGAGACTCTCAAAAGCATCCTCTTCTACCTGACTCCACTTAAATGAATCCTGCTGAACTAGCCTTTTGCAAAGGGTAAACATACCCAACCAGCATACAAAAAGATCTAGATAGATATCTGAGATTTTGAACAAAGCTCATTAACTCTTTGGTTGTCCTTGGGCTTTCCAATTGCAGTAAACACTCTACCTTTCAAGGGTCTGGGGCTATGCTATTCTCACTCACCTCATGTCCTAAGAGCACTACCCTAGCCCTTGCTATCTTGCACTTTTTGTTGGGATAAGATGAACACAATCTTCGCCAAGATGTTTAAAGACAATGTCAAGTCTCTCTACATGTATCAGTCTATCACTATATACACAGAGATCATCCACAGAGATCATCCATGAATATTCTAACAAAAGTTCCTAGGTATGGGGTAAGGATCTTATCCACCCAACTCTGAAAACTGGCATACGCATTAAGCAATCCAAAAGGCATCACTATGTAGCAAAACACCCCCCATGGAGTAATAAAACTGGAATTCTTTTGATCCCCAGGAGCTATTCTAATATGATAATATCCACTAAAACCGTCACAAACTAAATACCTTTTTTTCCCTTGCCACTTGATCCAAAATCTCATCTTGAAAGGGAAGAGGGTAATGATGTCTCTTTGTTGCAACATTTAGTGGTTTGTAGACCACACAGATTGTCCACTTATTACCCTTCTTAAGAGCAATAGCAATAGGAGACACCCACTCTGCATCACCAGCTGGATAAATAAAACCAGCATGTAGCAACTTTGTGACCTCTGTCTCCAAAATCTGCCTCTGTATTGTCCCTAATCTCCTTAATTTTTAAGCTATTGGCTTAGCTCCTTCCTTCAGTTTGATCTCATACAAAACTAGATGTACCTCTTATCTGAGTATAGTCCTTATCAAATAGCTTGGGATACTTGTCAACAAGAAGTTCTCCATATTGATGTTTCTCTTCATTGGTCAAATCTTTTGCAAGCATCTACATATGCTCATCCTTTGGAACATTGGGCTTTATAGCCTGAGCACCAACCAACTTGAGGATTCCCATTTCACAAGCAACTGTGAACGAGCCAAGCCCTGCTCGAGTGCAAAAGGAAAACTGTGCATGTCATCGCATTATTGTTCTTCACTCTTCTGTATTATTACATAGTCAAAGAAGCATTAAAAGGGAAATTCCCACATGTAAAAGTGCTGGACAAGTGAAGTTTGAACCAAATTCGAAAAGAAAGCTTTCATTATTTTTAACTCTTTAAAGCAGATTTTATCTTTGCGATCTTTTTCATCCCAATCTTCTCACACATGAACATTGTTAGATTGTCTATGCATCCTAAGCAAATAAAAAGGCACTTTCCAGGAAAGAATCCACCAAGGAAAGAACACAGGAGGTATTATGTCATAGCATGTTTACCAAAATTCCATAATTATATTTTTGCCTACAAAAAGAAGCACCCATTTTGCTTTCCGTAATGATAAAGCCACAACCCTAGATAGCAAACAATACCAACCAAGCTTGCAGGCACCCCCCATGCGCCATGCCTAGGCAGAAGAAAATTCCAAAGGCATAGGGTTATATGGCATCTCCTAATCTGGTTAGAGCTTGCAATCAAGGGACAATATCTCACAACACACTGAGGTTTTCATGGTAACGACAACGACCAGAAAGTGCCTAGAATAACTCTACCTTTGTCAAGGCTGCTTGGTGTATGAGTTCATGGTGGGGACAGATGCATCTAGATTCAAAACCTGCAAGTACACATAATACATGTGTCTGTAGGGGAGGTAAGCGTCATGTTTTGCTTCCCTCTTCTGAAAATCAGGACATGAGCATGCTGGAAACTCTGTGAGAGTGTCACCACATAATGCACCCCAGTTGCACGAGGACCCTTAGTGCTCACATGAAACATATGAAGCTCATTACATACCACAATATCTTCTCTTGCAATGGCAGTAACAAGTGACTGTCCCTTTTGCACATTCTCTTGAAATTCTTTAGTAGTCTTTGAACATCAACGCACCACCTTTGCACCTCGATACTTAGGTCGAAATGATCTTAGGACCTTTGGTGTCAATCCTATGCTCGTTGTCACCCTTGTTCTCATTCTGGTAGTGGCTTTATCTGTTTCCAACAAGAAGCCGGCCCTTTCAAGACCAGCCACCTCAACCAATGAGAGATTTGTTCCAGCCATGTGTGCTTGTGAGGTCCCCTCCCACCCACTCCGGGGCTCCTGCCCCTTTGGCGGAAGCGGCGTCGGCCTCCCGCGTGGGGCGGGGTACCTGCACACTCGGGGGCCTCGCCCGCGGATGTCCGAGACGAGAGGAAGACTCCCCTCGCCCGGAAGGCACGGGCGATTCCACTAGGAAGGTGAAAAATCTTTTAACTAGGAGATTACTCTAACGAGTCAAGTCATGACTAAATTAAACTGGTCTGACCAAGTCTGAAGTCACATGGTCAGATCAAGAAGAGACTTGCACTTGGTCCATGGAATCACGACTTTTTTCCTCATTTCCGAGGCACAGTCGATGATCCCTTCCCATAGAACAAGGTCTTCATAGGATTTAAACTGATTAACGTAACTCATCGTATCTAGTTGTTTCTCAGGAATCCTCTGATCTAGCCTAACCCCATCCGGTCCATGGGTCACCTGACCACTAAATTGGTGGGATTCCTTTATAAAGATTTGATTGGGTTTTTGCCCGGGTACCGAGGAAAAGAGTTCCCAGGCCCCCTAGCCAATGATTCATACAAAAATCAAATAGGCACACCACATACACACCCAATATGAAATTGCCATTTATAACAGATTCGACTGGCTTTAAGACAATCCTTGAATAAAATCATAATATTTTTTATCATCATTTTCCAAAATTCCAAGTCCATTGTATTACAAAAATGCATCATCTGAACTCTTCGAGCCGTTGAAGACCAGCTGGCCAACCAACGAGATCTAGTATCAAATTTTTGTTCCCAAAAACCTTTCCTTTTTGTCCATCAGATATCTTCCTCGACGTACGCCTGGGTGTCCTAGCAACCCCCGCGAGCCCGTGCATCGTTTGGTTAGAACCCTCTAGGATCCTCCTTAGGTGTCCTAGCACTTCACTCAGGGAGCGCTTCGTCGGCCCTCATCCATCGTACCGGAAGCGTACCATTTTAACCGCCGTACCGAGGCTGGTCAAGACCTCGATAGCTTTGCCATGAGCGACGTCCCTTGACGACTCCCCGCTAGCTGTTCCAACAGACCTCCTTTAGAAAAACATAAACCAAATGCTTCCTCTAGCATTCTGGCGTAAGACAGTCCTTTGAATGAAAAACAAAGTTTCCAATGCAAGTGAGATTCCAGTTTGAGATTGGTTCCAAAGACTCCTTTTCTAATAATTCCCAGTTTCAATAATGAGGATCCTTGATCTCTCATGAGGGTAATCTACCCGTCATTTTATTCCAACTAGATTCTTGGTGAGATTGGTCAGGGAAAAACTAGATTAGTTCCGGTAGTCTATTCTTTGGATTTAGTAACTGGTCTCACGAAGTTTTTGTCTAATTTAGCTCGAGAGAAGGATAATTAGGTTTATTGTCCGACCTCACATAGTTTAACTAAATTCATTCAGTTTAGTTCTACCAAGATTACTTTCAACTAAACATCTAGTTTTTGGGTAAATATCCATTTAGTGATTTTTCCAATTCAATTATCCAAGATTTTCTTTTTCCCACATAAATTCTCAACCTTAATTCATTAGGTAGAATTATGATGGAAATTCATCTTTTGACATTAGAATTTAATTCAAATCCATCTTTTCTCAATTATCATGGAAATTCATCTTTTAACTAAAATATCAATACCTTTTTTTTTTAATAAACTTGAAATCCTTCTTTTTCTCATTTCAATGAGTGCAATCCAATTGTCATGGGAATTCCTCTTTTCCCTAAATTAAATCTATTAAAATTCTTCTTAAAAATTACATAAAAATAACCATTAATTCCTTTAAGCTAAAAATTTCACTTTTCTCATCTAAACATTTGAATTCCAATATAGTAGGAATTCCTCTTTTATCATTTAAACTTATCTATGCGAAAAGATAAATTTAATTAAATTTTTCTCTTAAAATTTAAATAAAAATCTCCATTAATTACTTTGCACTAGGAATTACACTTTCTTCATTTAATTAATTGGATTCCAATATGGTGGGAATTCCTCTTTCATCATAAAAATTTATCTATACAAAAAAGATAAATTTAACTATATTTTCTCTTAAAAATTAAATAAAAATATTCATTAATTCCTTTGCACTAGGAATTATACTTTCCTTATTTAAATATTTGAATTTCAATATCGTGGGAATTCCTCTTTCATCATAAAAATTTATCTATACAAAAAGATAAATTTAACTATATTTTCTCTTAAAAATTAAATAAAAATCTTCATTAATTCCTTTGCACTAGGAATTATACTTTCCTTATTTAAATATTTGAATTTCAATATGGTGGGAATTCCTCTTTCATTATAAAAGTTTATCTATACAAAAAGATATATTTAACTAAAATCTTTCATAAATTATACATTATTTTAGCATTCCAATTTTATTCTATAAATCATTGGAATACATGGATTTCCAATGTCTTGGGGATTACTCTTTTAACATAAAAATAAATTACCAAAAATTTCTCTTTTTCCTAATTTACTAATTATGCATAATTATAAAAATAAATTTCTTCATGATTACAATGAGAATCATTCAATTAATGTAGGATGATAATTCCTAGAATATGGTAGGAAGTCCTCTTTTCATATTATGAATGAAAATGTTTTATGTGTTTTATTTACAGATATTTTGCCATAGCTCCGCTGCTGCTATTATTGATAATTCTCAATTTAATTGATAGAATGAAGTTTAATATGATTAGTATGATTAGAATGACCACTAATTGGATCATTATCCAATTATGGATTGATTCATAAGTTCTCTATGAAGTAAATATCATAAAAGCATTAAAAAGCCATTATTTTGGCCTCCAATTAAACAAGCATAAAAATTACTTTTGGATTAGAGAAATGCTTTATGAGAAGCTTCATTTGGATTGAGAATAGGTCATAGGAATGACCTTTCTTTGGGGGGAGAGAGAGAAATGCTTGAAAACCATTAAAATTAAGCATAAATGGAAATTTATGTCTTTCTTTATTACAATACATTAAAACATTTCAATAATGTTCAAAAGCCTTTCAAATTAAAGCTTCTCAAGCTTGAGAGGGGTTGAGAAGAAAGAAACATTTAGAAATTATAGAAAAAAGACCATAATCCACTCTTTACCTCCCAAAATGCTTGATTCTTTAGTCACTGTGTGTGTAGAGGCCCCCAACCAATCAATTGGTTTGGTATGTTGTAGGAGTCACCAAGGAAGATTGAAGAGAGAGAGAAGCTCCAAATCTCTTCAATTTTGTAGAGGTTTTTAGAGGGATAATAGAAATTAAGCTTAGTTTAGAGTAATACCGGCATAGTTTAGTTTACATACAATAATACAAAGGAATGAGGGTTTATTTATAGGAGAGGGAGGCCACTAACTGAGTCCAACTGAATTCTAGAATTTTCCAGCTTCAGTTTGGCTGAATTTGGACAAGTTTTGGACCAGTTTGGCTCCCTTTTTGATTTGGTTTGATTTAGGAGAGAGGAGAGACAAAAATATCAACCTAGTACTTGGTCAACTCTTCATCTTATGTGGGCATTTACTCATTTTTGGGTATTTGTTTTATTTTTTGGATTTATCTTGTCAAAACACTTGGATTAATCTTATTGGTCCATAGGAACCTTAATTAGACCATAATCAAAAAAATTTCGAAAATCTGGACCCTTAGGCTAAGGTCTTCTGAATCAATTTTAATTAATTCCAATTGCACCTTGGAAAATCTATTTTGATTTTCTATTTCAGGGAAATACTTTTTTGATATTTGAAGAATTTATTTATCCAAAAATATCCCAATTTTAATTTACCACTCTCTAGAATTTTTTTATCTCACTAGGCAAAACAAGGAAAAATGATATTTTCTTGTATTCAGAATCATAGAATGATTACAAGGGATTGAAGTAGAGGCTTATTTGATATTCAGGCTGAGGAGGAATCTTACAGTGCTTGTAGAAGCACAAAACCATACAAACTCCTCACACACTCCACCAGGTGCAATTGTGGATTCAGGGTAGATACGACGTCCCCAGAAGCATGGTGTTGGTACACCTATTTCAAGAGTCGTTCCTGAATGATTAATTAATGCACCACATCGTTGTTTTGTTTCTTCGAGCAGGCCAAAACAAGTGACCTTGGACTTGGCATCCACTTTACGAATAGCCCACAATGTCCTTGCTAATTTCTCTCTCCTTGATAATGGTTACTGGGCTTTTTGGCACATTCACACTTGTGCTCTATCTTTTGTTCACTGTGCATGTCACATACTCCAGCCTATGGCTATCATTGTCAAGCACTGCTCCCAGTGTTGACAAAGTAGGTCGTTTATGCCGCACTGACCTCTGCTCTTGCATAGCCTTCTCACCTTGAATACCAGCTTTATCCATTATAACATGTGTCAAGTCAATCAACCTCTTTGTAGAGGATGACCTTGCTTGTCTTATGAGAAATCAATCCTTGATCTCTTGCAATCCAGGTCCACTTCTTGTGTACCCTCCCACCAAGTGAGTGTTACTATGGGCACTCTGAAGCACAGCCATAGTAAGATCCACTACAGTTGCTTCGTACAATGACAATTGTTTTCTATTTCCAACAGTAGCCCTCATGCTCCAGTGTTTGATCTCTGCAAGATTTTTTGTTTGGCAGGAATGGGCCATCTTGTTCTTGAGTTAGAAACCATGAACTCCAATGTGCCTTGGACCTCCCACCAAGTAATCCATGTTTCAAGTGATGCCAATTCCCTCTCACAGCATGTCCCTTCCTTCACCACTATTGCAAGGCATATTTACAGTTGGCAGTTGCCACTTCTAAACAAGCATTTCTCCATTTTCTACATAACATCTTGTGCTCTTCATATGGAAAGGTGACTGATATAGCGTTTTGTGTGGGCCACCATGCTTTGCTCCCAATGAAACACACATGAGCGTTCTCTATTTTGGACAAGGTCTCCCTCCAAAATACACAAAACGGATAACATGCTCTTGCATCATCTACCATAAATCCTCGAAACTCAGGCTTGTCAAAATCACAATTTTGCACCACTTTGTTCAACATCTTCCAGAATTCTATTTGGGAAAATCTTTCCTCAACTTTGAATTCACATGTGGTAACGGTTAGCAACTCTCGCAGAGAAAAGGATCGTAAACATGAGCAGCCATGCAAGTTTATAGAATTGTATTAGCAGATTTATCTTTGAATTTTTTGCTTGAGTGCCAAATAATTTGTTAAGTTCATCCCATGCATCTTTAGCTTATTGTATTCCTACAATGTGGTGAATGATTTCATCATTTAAGCTAAGTGGAATGAGCCCTAATGCTTTCTCATTTTTGTTCTTCCACTCATTCTCCCCATTCTCCATTGGACATTCATCTCTTCCCTCAATTAGCCCCCCACAGATTCTTCCTCATGAGCAAATACATGGTCTTTGTTTACCATGTATGGAACTGCTCCCCATTGAACTTAGCTATTTCTTGTGCATTGCTCATGATGATGTGAAGGGGGTATTACCTCTTGATCCAATTCAAGATTCAAAGGTAGTGTCTACCCTTTTAAAACTCCAATCTGATGTTTAGTGATGATTACAACAAGTTTATAAGCATGAATTCACTAAAAACTTGCATAAAGCCAAGGAAGTGTGAAGCATAATGAAGAAGGGTGAGCATTAATGCTAAAAAGATGAACCTTTGGAAATGATGCTACCTCATGAGGTCCTAAAAAATAGATCTTAGCATGTAAAACAAACCATAATTAGCCAAAAATGGATGGATTAGTGGTAAACCACTCTTGTTTAAAAGACTTGGAGCTTTTGGCTATGGAGGCTTGAGAACCCTATCTGAAAAAAATGATCACAACAGACGATTGGAGTTGAGTTAAGCCAAATCCTCTGAGATCTTATTAGACATGACGACGGTGAGGCTATTTGTATGGGTGGAGCTTTTGGCTATGGAGGCTTGAGAACCATATCTAAAAAAAAGGATCACAGCAGATGATTGGAGCTGAGTTAAGCCAAATCCTCTGAGATCTTAATGCTGTCAATTCACGACGACATTTGCAGATTTGACTGCACGACTTGAAAACAGCATGAATTGGGGGGAAGCTTGTTCCCGTAGATAGCGCATTGTAATTATCTATTGTGTGTATTACAGCTTGGATCTTGTGTGCACATGGGGTGTGTGTTTATGTGTGTGTGTGTGTGTGTGTGTGTGTGTGTGTGTGTGTGTGTGAGAGAGAGAGAGAGAGAGAGAGAGAGAGAGAGAGAGAGAGAGAGAGAGAGGAGCATTTGTTTCATCATTGTATATCATAAAGACCATTGTCATAGTGGATCATAATTATCTATTGTGTGTATGAGTGTTCAAAGTAACAATAGACATACTTAAGTATGCGCAATGGCACGATTTGGATCTTATGTGTGTGCACATGGGGTGTGTGTGTGTGTGTGTGTGTGTGTGTGTGTGAGAGAGAGAGAGAGAGAGAGAGAGAGAGAGAGAGAGAGAGAGAAAGGAGAATTTGTTTTGTCATTGTGTTGCAGTTAGACCAATAACATAGCGCATCATAATTATCTATTGTGTGTATGAGTTTTCGAAGAGGTAATAAACATACTTAAGTACACGCAAGGGCACAGCTTGAATCTTGTGTGTGTGTGTGTGTGTGTGTGTGTGTGTGTGTGTGTGTGAGAGAGAGAGAGAGAGAGAGAGAGAGAGAGAGAGGAGAATTTGTTTTGTCATTGTATAGCATTGTCATAATGGCCTCCAGCCTTCCCACTTGCTCAGTCTTCCTCTGGCTCGTCGCTCACTCTTGCTCATTGTTTGGGGTGCCTCCAACCAACTCTGTTGTATGGTTCATCACATGCACACCAGAAATATCTTCTTCCAACTCTAACAAACTCTGATCCATTTTTGATTCCCCATTAGTTCCATTAGAGGAACCATTAGAGTAATCATCATAATATCAATAAAAGTTGAATTAGCTCCTCTCTCTGTCTCCAATTTCTCCCCAATCTCCATAATCTTACATGTTTTGAGATTTAATCTTACCCTTTTTCCTTTGGGCATGTCAACAAAAAAATCAATACATCCTTTGCACTTGTCTTTCCTAGACCTCATCATCACAATAAGCCAGGGTCTTCCCAAGATAATGGGATATGCCCCAACCCCTTCTAGCATGACATGTACATAAATTCTACCTTTTGACCAAGTACATTCATCTCCATACCCTCAATCACACCCAAGCATTTAACTTTTGAATTGTTAGCCATCTTAACACTGAATATGGACTTACCTATCACTTCCAAACCCAATCACTCATGAGATGCTTCCTCTTTCATAACATACACTTGGGCTCCACCATCTATATACACCTTGCTTACTTTCCTGCCCTTTATCTAGACATCAACAATAGGTAGAATGTTAGACACTCTACTCAATTGAACCACATTATCTTGGGGTGTTTTAACCTTGACCTGTCTAACACTAGCAAGCTTATGCCACTGTCTTCTTATGCTAGAGTTTAGCTACAAAATATGGCCATATGTAATATCTGCCTTCTTATTCTTCACAATTCTTCACATCTGACAGAAGACTATAAGGGGATTCCTCCTAACCAAGATGAAAGTCTTCCATAATAATTTTCCTCCTTCTGGATCTAGCTCTCCCTTGCTTACTCGATTCTGGCTTCTCCATGGTTTTCTTCCCTTTCTCCCTTTTCTTCTTAGCCCTTGTTTCCTTACCAGCTCCCTCAGACTTCGACCTCTGTAACATGGTTCTTTTATTAGCCAACATGTCAACTTCATCTTTCTCCTCTTCTTCAATGGTCTCAAGCATGTGTACATTCCCCTAAGGGCCTTGAGGTGGTATCTGCCCTTGTATCAGCCCCTAGTTTCCATTATTCACTTCCCTTTTTGCTGACTCCGTTGTTCCCTTCAGGCCTTTGAATAATCGGGTATACACCTCCTGGATCTCTCCTTGGATGAAGTACATTATGGAGCTATATTCCACCTCTCCCCACAATTATAGCACTAAAAGTTCTCCATCATATTCCTTGGTGATCTCTCCTTGTGGTCTTCGAACCTGATTCTGAATGACTTGCATAGCAAGATTCAGATTCCCAATCTGCTCAATCAGTCTTTGAATTTCCTAATGTAAACCTTCCTCACCTCTGCTCCCAACCTCTGCAACCCTAGGAATCTTAGCATGACAATCTCTGAACATCAGCAAGGCAAAGGCTCAACCATGTGTCCATAGGTACCATGGTCATATCTGGCTGACAAGCCTACCTCCCTTTCCTTCCAAACTAGCTCTTGCCTCCGCACCTTCTTCTTCCATTGTTTTAATGCAAGCTTGACTACCTCAGCATAGGTATTGAGGTCTTTCAGTTCAACTTTATCCTTAATAACCTTGTGTAACAGTCTTATAAATCTTTCCTTTTTCAAGAAATCTGGAGGTATATGATTTTCCCCTAGTACTCTCACAATCCTTCTCCAAACCCCTTAAAATTTATTCACAAAAGAAACAATCTCTTCTTCCTCCCCTTGGTACAGCCTATTGAGTTCCTTCCAAAGGTCTTCTGGACTTTCAATTTTCATGTACTTTCTTCTTAATGCAGCTCTCAAGTACTCCTAATTACCCCTCTGCTCCTCTGTCAACACATATTCATACCATTCCCTCCCTGGATGCTCCCTCCAGAAGCAATCCTATCATCTCAGCTTTATACTCATCAAATCAACCCTATTGTTTCTCAATGATGTCAACTCAACCCTCCTCAAGAACTGAGTGACATCTTCCCCTCTCTCACCTGAAAACACCATAAACAAAATTATCCATAAGTCCTCAGTTGATCTACAAGCAGTTTCCAACCTGCAAATCAGATCCTTAAGTAAGAGCTTTTTGGTCCTCAGTGGGGGAACCAAGGCATGTGTGGTGACTGGGTGATGGCCTCTACTACACCACCAGTAGGCACACAAGAAGAAAATGTATAGGGATCAGAACTAGTAGGGGACACTAGGATCCTAGGTCAAAAGACATCAATCAACTAGGAACCAATTCTCTGACCTCCTGCGGACACAAACGAACACCTCCACACCCTTTAATCTAGCTCTACTGTTACTTCTAACTTTCCTACGAGGCTAGATCTACCTCCCAACACCTTTGATCTTCAGCCTAAATGCCTCAGCTGACCTCTTCTAATAAGCAGTTGACCTGAACTCTTCTGACTTCTGACAAGCAGTTGACAAGCAGTTGACTTGAACTCCTCTTCTGGCAGTTGACCTGAACTCCTCTTCTGGCAGTTGACCTGAACTCCTCTTCTGACAAGCAGTTGACCTGAACTCCTCCCAGCTGACTCACAGCTTATCAAGTTATGAATGTAGTCTAAAACGGATGCCTCCTACTGACCCCTGTCAAAAACATGTCCGCTTGACCCTGTTATCCTTAACATCTTTGCTAACTTGCACACAAGAAGGAAAGAGAAGAGAAGAGAGATACATGCAAAGGTCGAGTCTGGAGAGTTACACTTAGCCAACCCTAAGAGGGTTAACTCCTTGATGTGAAGCTGCTAGGGGCTCACTCCTCCTCTTCTTGTGTCACCCAAGAAGGGACTCAATGTCTAGGTAGTGAGCAAGAAGGAGGGAGCTATGGAGAGCTCAACCTTCACCTCATGCAAGAAGCATGCAAAGAAACTTGGTAGATAGCAAAAGAGAGAGTAGAGAAGGAAATAAATGAGAGCATTACCATCCCTACTTACATACACTGGCAAAGCAAGCATGCAAGCAAGTAAAACACAAGCTAACATACACTACAAGAGAGAGAGAGAGAGAGAGAGAGAGAGAGAGAGAGAGAGAGAGAGAGAGAGAAGAGGCAAGATCAAATGAGACCAATGGGACTACTGGAGCGACACGAGGTGGAAGTTGGGGTTGGGGAGATGTGGGGATCCAAATATGAGGATTGCCCTTGTAGAAGTGTTGGGCTCGTAGTAGGAGAGGTTTGGGGATCCACCAAGGGGGTTGGTTTTGGGGGAATAGTTGAGGGTTTGATTGAGGATTGGGGTTCCATGGAGCATTTAGGCCTGTGTTTGTCCTGTAGGCTTATGGTTGGCAAATTTGTTGCCAATGTGGGGGATGAGGAGCTTTGGATGCCCGTGGATGAGGGGGAGGGTTGGATCATCGGGGAATCCACAATTTGGATTTGCCCTCATAATAGCCTTGTGTTGTGAGTAGCTTCTTAGTTACCCAATGGGGAGATGGCATACCCAGTGGAGTTCTATTGGTTTTGTTAGAAATGTTAGTCGGGTTGGTGGGTCGGCAACTTGTGAGACGGCGATGTGGGAATGGGTTGCTCCCGAGCGTGAGGGCAGGGAGGTTGTGAGAGGCATTGATGGGGTTGGAATGATGAGTGATCTCTTTTTTAGTGGAATGGATTTGTGGAGGTGTGGTGATGGAATAATGATGGGTGGTGAAGGGGGAATTTCATGGCATGGGGGAACAATGGTTATGGGTTCTTTGTCCTCCCGTCACTCATGAGGACAATAACTTGGCAGGATGCCAGCTGTAATGTCATTGTCTGTGCGTCCCAATCAATGAGGCACCGGTTATGTCACATCCAACCTCTTCCAAGGAGTATTTCTTCATGCATGGTTCCTACAGGCATCACATAGAACTTCCCTTCCAAGGGATTATTTCCAATGTGGATAAAAGTGTGACTGTGCCTAAACAATGAACATGTGATGTTAGAGGGGTTTGATTTTTTGCGAGCTTTATTTGGCGAGCTTTTTGGAGATAAGATAGTTTTTCTCTTTGCATTCTATGTAGCATCAAGTGGCCTCTTGTCACTTTCTTTGTTGCCCGCTGCTTGTGTGGACGTTTCTCCCACCCCTGACACAAAAGGTTCTTCATGAGTAACATTTCTCTACCTCTTGGCTGGTTATGTTGGTCCCAACATCCACTTTCCACATATCTGGGTATGATGGCTTGTATATTATGTTTGGATCTACATGCCATGTGTGTGAAACATCTGAAGGACAAAACCACATCATTTGAGCCTTTGGCCCTCTCGGACCAGGATGTCGTTGCTCTGAGTAGAAGCTAGGGGCAACAACTCCAATAGAGCTTCCCTGTATGTATGAGTTGCACTTAAGTCTTCCATCAATACCTCCCAAACATTTGACTTTTGAGTTCAATGGGGTTTGTCCAATGGCCCACATTGTGCGTCCCCACAACGGCCTCTTCCTTTACATGCATTTGTCCTCCGCTCATTGTGCCATAATGTTGTTTAGGCTCTTCATGTTCGACATCTTTGTCTCCTCCAGTCATTGGACTTTTTGGTCCTCCCCTTGAAGCATGACTTGCTGCACTGTTTGTTCTAGATCTATCTCCAAAACTTACTCTTCTTGCTGTTCCCTGGTTTTGACGATGTCTACTCTGCATGACATAACCTGGACGATGTGAGCATTGGTCTACTTCCGTTGTCCTCACCCTCTTCCGTTGAATAGTCTCCTTATCTCCATGTAGAGGCCTTGATTCCTCATACAGCTACTGTTTCATGGACCATGGGAGCCACTTGTGGTGATGTCAGTCTTGACCTTGCTGCCACCCTGTCCAGCAACTTACTCAAGCTTGGTCCCTCACCTTTGTGCTTCCCCATCTGATATGCATATTGCTTTACACTTTGTAGTAAAGCGTTTGCCATATTTGAAATGCACGCATCATACAAGCTAACCTTTTCCTTGTATCCTTCACCAGCAAGCCAACTCCCATGTACACTTTCAGATAAGTTTGTTCGAGGGGTTTTGCTAATCCACCGAGCTTAAGACCACCTGCACACAAGAGGTTTCATACATGAATTCACAAAATTGACTCCAATGCAAATACATCCATACAACATATCATTTCTCCATAAAATTTCTCACCCTTGACATGAGGTTGCCCCAATGTGCTATTCGTACTTCGAAATTTAAACTATTCACACCACATTACCACAGCATATGACCATCGCATATAGTGTGGGACTATATCAAATGTATTATCTAGATAACGAGCCTCTGGAATTCTTGAGAAACTTAGCTAAGGCTCCATCACATCAAGATACCATTCATAAGGACCAAACTTTACAAGTATTGTTGGACACTCACCCTCAGGATGGACTCAAGAGAGACCTCTAATACCACCATTTATGCCAAGAAGTAGCATGGATGTCCCTTTACCAAGAATGGTTGTCATGCCTTAACCAAGACCACCACTTGGTATATCATTCATACCTCCAGTAGTACTAACACATCTAACTCCACAAGGACCATTAATGACTCCTCTTTGGCCAATGAGGATATCTCCAAAGATGCTAGCCTTTACCAAAGCTATGGTTGGGAAGAGGGTTAAGGACGGGGATGACACATGTTGTTTTCCTAGAGAACCTCATGAATAATTTTGAATGGTCTTTAAACAAATGTGTAGGGGTTAGTGACAAGCCTACTCATCATAGTAGTGAGTGACGAGCCTACTCAGATCTTAGCTTGCATTAAAGAATGCTTTTAGGGTAGACTTTTCAAACACTAGACCTAAATGAAGTCATGTATACCAATTGAGCAATATCAAGCAACAAGAGAATGAGTCAGTATGGGAATACATTTGATGCATTGGATATTATCATTCCCACTACTCAATTGATGAGAAACCAAGTCAAACAAGGATTGATATTATTGTTTCTTGAAGGCTTAAAAGATCACAACTTGCACAATTACCTTTATTTGCAAAG
Organism: Cibotium barometz; assembly: GCF_041138505.1. Lineage (NCBI taxonomy): Eukaryota > Viridiplantae > Streptophyta > Polypodiopsida > Cyatheales > Cibotiaceae > Cibotium > Cibotium barometz. Next base: position 21,022,710 of record NC_141074.1, on the reverse strand, counting down.
GTGAACAACCTTTAAAACGAGTGTTACATCCATGCTCTCGACTTTGATGATAACATGTATGGCATGAAAGAGTCTGGGAAATCTAGTACAACATCCGAAGCTCCCCATAGCATAACCTTTAGTACAAAAAGGTCAGATAAAATGAGTGTCGACAAGGACATGGCTTGTATTATGCTAAAGAAAATGGAGGACAATTGGAAATTACTCCCTAGAGATTTCGAAGCATACCCAAGGAGAGAGGGCACATTGTGTTGGCAGCAATCACATTGATAATGAGTGTCCATTCCAAAGAGGACACATAGGCTTATGGTGCAGGAGATACACTAATGATGATACCCGTAACTGTAAGTACAATCTGGTAAATCGTGGTATGGCGTTTCTAGCCCTTTATGCCTACCACCCAACCTTTAGCACTCCCTATGCCACACACTATGGGTAGTAGAGATCCTATGCCCCCTACTTGGACTAACCCCCTTCCTAGAGGAATTCTTAAGTTGCTTGAGACACCTGCCCCTATTCTAGGACCTCAGCCTATAGCTCTTAGCATGAAACCCATGAGACACATTGAGGCAGGACCACTCATTGAGGATGTCATTTGACACTTATATACCAGAACCAAATCCCACAGAAGGACCATCAAGATACAACTTCTACCTAATGTAGAGCATAGACTTTGATGTAGAGTTTGTAAGGATGCCTAACAATACCTTGGCCCCCACCATTTACAGAATGTTAACCTTTGGCACGCATGGTCATGGGTAGCCCATGGGTTATAAGGCTTGAGAAATGAACTCTACAAACCTTGGCAAAAAACCCTTAGCCTGATATACACGTGGAGGACACACCTTGAAAAGGAGTGCCCCTACTGATTCTTTATCAAGGTGGCCAAGAGCATCTTAGTGCCGCTATCATGATGGTGTCTAGGTTGCGGCATAACTCACATCATTTAGGATTGCCCCAACATATCTCCCCCAGGAAGTGATCGAGGGACCATAACCCAATTGAACATGATGAGTGCCCTATGAGAAAAAATCTCTTTGGTGATCACTGATGCACTCATCCTCACATGAGCCTAGGCTAAGGCCACAACTCTTCATGGCTCAGAGGACAAAGAGAGTGACAAAATCTTACATGCTTCTACAAAGAATTCCAAAGGCGAGAAAGGAAACAATGTAAGAAGTTTAAACCCTCGGTAGAATGAATTTCTGAAGCTTAGAAAGAAGGCAATGTGATCATTGAGAGTGACCATGGGGATATAACAAGGACTTCTTCTTCCTTAGAAGATGCACCTAGAGAGATGAAATTTTTGACATGGCTCAAAGAGTTTTAGCTGGAAGACCTCAATGGAATATACTACAGGACCTTCCAAAGAAACTGGCACAATGTCCCAGACACATTGAGGAAAGGACTAGGTACATAGTTGTACACAACTTGGTAAAAGAGACTCAATACCAATTAGAAGGACCCCTTAGCCAAATTATGCTAGACCCTTATAAATTTATGCCTAAGATAGCCCTTGACCCTATCCTAGAAGGTTCCAAAGAAGGGAGTGTCTTATCTCCCACAGAAAATTGAAGTAAAAAGAAGAATTTGTGACCAAGCCCATGGGCGTTGGAATTAGTGGAAATATGGAAACCGAGACAACAAGGAAAGAAGCCATGAAAGGGAAGGACAAGGATCCAAAAAATCAAACAAATATGATCTAAATGACTACCTTGAAGAGCAAGAAAATCTTTATTCTTCTTTGCTATCCAGGCAGTTGAGCAATTCCAGACCAAACTCTTTGAATACTCTTCCCTATTATTTAGGCTTGGAAGGAGCAATCACATCAATGAGAGTGCCTGTCTTCGGACAAGCAACAAGGAGACAAAAAGATACGATAGGAGTGAGTGCGGTAATGTTTGCTCCTATCACACTCACATTGGGAGAATTCCTATTAAGAGACTTGGGACTTTGGCAAGATATACAATAGTGGATGGATAAGAAATTTGGCCAAAACCCTATAGATGGGTAAGACACGGAGTTTGAAGAGAGTAATCCTGCTGATAATCCTAGTATCATCTATAAGAACATTCCTGTAAACAAGTTTGGAAAGTACTTTGAGAGTGAGGAGCTTAATGCCACCTTGCCATTGAAGCTGCAAGATGAAACATCTACAGTGATCATAAATGGGGGAGATAGCATCAACATAGCCACAAACAAACAATGGGGAAAATGGGGATCACCAAATTTATCTTCCACTATCTTCAAAATCAAACTAGCTTATGGAAATCTTACCATGCACATGGGTGTAATTAGGATCAACAAGCTGACCTCATGTTGTGGACCTACCTCTGCTCACATCTTTGCTATTATGGACTTAAAAAACCCATTACATATGATGTGATATTGGGAAGGCCCATGGGTAAGTGACCACATCTATTTACACAAAAAAGAGGTCATTTGTGAAAGTCAACCTTAGAAATTGGAATCACCATCCTATAACAAAAGATCTTGTTAATGCAAACTCTATCACTATAGAACAAATTGTTGAGGATCAAGCTAGGAGTTTTTTCCTTTTTGAAAAAGTCCATATAGATGATCTATCATCTATTGAGCTAGAATTTGATGCCACATGTTTTCCCAAACAAGGGGACGATAACAATTGTCTACATATCCTAGCAACAGTTGATACGGTACCTAAAGTAGGAAGTTCTCCCTTTTGTAATGAAGCTGGGATAGAAATAGCTCCCATCATGATGGTGGATGCTATTGTAGATTCAAAGACGACTATTAGGCTATAGCAAGAATTGAGTCTAAAAGATCAAGATCTCGAAGCCTCCTTTAAAAAAAGCACAAGAGACCTTAGTTGAGCTCTAAGCATCTATTGCTGGACAACTTGAAAACTCACACAGACTTGAGATGACAGATGACCATCCAAAAACTCTAGGAAGAAGAAGACTAAATCTACTAAAATCTATCAAGATTTTAGTAGAGGAACCCCCAATGGTCGAAAATAACCATGAATGGCTCTATTACATAAGAGCCATTGAGAGCCACGAAATGTTTAAACAAACTTGTGAACCCAATAGGGAGGGGGGAACAATATCTGTATAAATGTCTATCTTTTCTAATAAGACTGAAATCCCTTCCCAGTCCACCAAATTGAAGAACCAACTAATCTCAATCATTTGACTAGGCAAAAATAAAACAAAGAGTTGGCAATGAAGGACCAAGAAGCCAAGGCTAAGATGAAATATTTAATAAAAGAAGAAGAAGAGGGAAACACTAGGATAGTTCCTGATCATTTTTGAAGTTATAACATCGCGGTTAATTCAAATTGACAAGGCAAATTTGTTTTTGGTGACAACCCAATGGAGATCTTTGAAAGACCTATAGTAGAGTAGGTACTAAGGAGGTGGACCTAGCTGAACTTGGAGAGCACCCTAAGCTAGTGTACATTGCAAAGGACCTATGCCCTACATAGGAAAAAGATTTAGTCTATCTCCTCAAAGAGTTTTGTGATTTGTTTGCATGGTCCTATACTGACATGAAAGGTGTGCATCCTTTGGTTGCTATGCACACGAACCCCATAGTGGCAGAATCATGACCAATTAGATAAAAGACATGTGAAACGAACCCACAATATTCTCAACTTATCAAAGAGGAAATTCAAAAACTTTTGGAAATAGGGTTAATTTATGAGATTGAACACACATAGTGGTGTCCTCGATTATGGTGATGATGATAAAGAAAAATGGCAACCTCAGGGTTTGCATTGATCTTAAGAAAGTCTACGCTACCATAGTAAAGGATAGCCTCACGCTTCGTTTCACAGAGAACGTCCTTGAGAGAGTAGCAGGTAAAGAAGCTTATAGTTTTCTTGATGGATTTTTAGGATATAATCAGGTCATGATTGAGAGAGTAGCATGTAAAGAAGCTTATAGTTTTCTTGATAGATTTTAAAAATCATGATTGATCCTAAGGACCAACATAAGACAACCTTTGCTACTCAGTGTGGGGCATTTTTTCTTACAAAGTCATGCCCTTTGGCCTTACCAATGCTCTAGCAACATTATAAAGAGTGATGAGTAAACCTTTAAAGAACTTATTAGAAAATGTTTTTAAAGTGTTCACAGATGATCTGTGCGTCAATTCCTCTTGGAAAGAACACCTAGATTGTCTCTGAAAAGTATTTGAGCTGTGTAGGTTGTATTGCATCTCTTTATAAACCCAAAGAAGTGTTAATTTATGGTATTCCATGGAGTAATTCTTGGACACATTCTTCCCAAGAATGGTATATCCACTGATGAGAGTAAAATCAAGGTTATCATAGAACTTCCACGACCCCTTAACTTCAAGGCTGTCCAAAGGTTTATGGGACATTATGGATGTTACGTGAGATTTATCTTCATGTATGCAGACCTCATCTAACCATTATACATATTTCTCATTATCTTTGAATGGAGTGAAGAATGTGAAGAGGCATTCCAAAAGTTGAAATTGGTATTGTCTTCAGCTCCAATACTTAGATCACTAAGATGGGAGGTGGTTTTTCATGTGCACATTAATGCATCTTCTTTTGCCATTGGCTGTATCATTAACCGGGGGAAAACCACATGGATTTTCATGTGTGCTATGCAATCATGCAACTTAATGATGCAGATAAAAGCTACATAACAACCAAAAGGGAAGGATTGGCCATGGTATATGCAGTGAAGTAGTGTAGGTACTATCTTAAGGCCAATAAGTTCGTGTATTTTGTTGACCCATCAAGAGGAACCCATTTCTTAAATGAGGTAGTGACATTCTTGTTGGATGAGTTCATGGTGACCCATAGGAAATCATCACCTTATTATCCACAAGCAATTGGGCAAGCTTAAAGCACCAATAGGAAATCATCATCTTATTATCCACAAGCAATTGGGCAAGCTTAAAGCACCAATAAGGTCCTTTGTTTGATCTTCAGCAAGACTGTAGAGGCATCACATTCAGACTAGGAACTTAAACTTCTTGCTACTCTTTGGGCTTATCGAATGGCTTACAAAATTGAAAGATCCCTGCCCCCTCTGCGCAACGCCGAGCTCGGGGGTGCTAGTAGCAGAAGTAGCACTTCTTGCGCAGGGCAGAGCCTCTCACTCGGAGCCTCACCTATGGATATCCAGACAAGAGACTAATCGCTTGGTTTATTCCAAAACCGAACCCGGAAAAACTTCCCTTGCCCAGAAAGCACGGGCGATTCCTCTAGGATATTTTTATTCTAACATAGTCAAGAGCCTTAACTAACCAAACTGATCCAACCAAACCAGTAAGTCACATGGTGTAAGATCCCTGTCCCCACCGTGCAACAATTTCAGGGGTGCTAGTAGCGGAGCACTTCTTGCGTGGGGCAGGGTCCCACACTCGGGGCCTCGCCCACCACGGATATCCGGACAAGAGACTAATCCATCGGTTTTTCCAAAATCGAACCCGGAAAAACGTCCTTTGCCCAGAAAGCACAGGCGATTCCACCAGGATAACTTTTCCCTAACGTAGTCCTTTTGCCTTAACTAACTGAGCTCATCTGACCGAACCCGTAAGTCCCATAGTCAGATCAGGGAAAAAGACTGTACTTGGATCATAGAGACCAACGCTTTTTTTCTCATTGAGAGGCATAGCCGTTGATTCTTTTCCATAGAACAATTCTTGTCCGAAATTCACTTCATCTATCGAACTAAACAGAAATTGAGTCTCATTATACGGATCCATCAGTCCAGCCTAACCCCATCCAGTCCCATGGGTTAGCTAACCGACCAACCACTGTAGTGATGGGATCCAATTAGGAATTTTGTTAGGTTTTGTCCCGAGTACCAGGGAAAAGAGTTCCTAGGCCCCCTAGCCGAATGTTCATGCAACATAAAACTAGTCACACCACTTACACACCCAATATGAAATTGCCTTTTTCTCAGCATCAGCTATCTTTAAAACAATCCTTTAATGAAACCATTGTGTCACTGATCACAATCCTCAAAATCTCTGGTTGAATCCTTATTTCTAATCATTCCTTTGTCGGTGTACTTATGGCATCATTGGCAACCAGAACGCTCACCACCTGTTCACACACGGGCCTTTTCGATAGTTCCTATCTCATAGTAACCGACAATATATTCACATAACAAAATGGAATCTCCATGGAAGATCAGCAAGATCAACCAACAGATCCATATAAAAGAGTCATGGACTCATCCGTTGAGGACTAGCAAGGTCAATCAACTAGATCCATGCCCGGTTTCAGAAAACAACTCTTACTCCTTGATTCAATATCTTCCACGACACACGTGTGGGTATCTTGGCGACCCAGAGTCCGAGCACCGTATGGTCAGCACCCTCTAGGATCCTTTGCAGGTCACCTAGTGCTTCACTCATAGGCCGCTTCCTTGGTCCCTCATCCACCGTACCGGAAGCTCACCATTTAAATCGAACCGAGGCTGGTCAAGACCTCGGCTGACCATGCTACGCGAGACGTCCTCCGTTGACTCTCCGTTAGCTGTTGCAACTTTATCAGTTAGGTCTCCACGACCTTAATCACAAGACGGTCAAAATGCTTCCCCAGTATTCTTGACATAAAACAGTCATTTACAAATAGGTCACAATACAGTTTCTATAATGAACTCTCATCTTTCCTCATTATCCCTCATCAGTCCACATTACTTATTCCACATTCCATTCATATGTGTACTCATTCTCATCCAATCACATCATTTTCCATCTCATCGCCTCAGATTCATTCACATCACATATCATTTATTCACATGTCATCACATCTCATCCATTCACTCATATCGACGTCACATCATTTCACATACACATTCGCATTCATTATTCTACATACACATCCATATTCGTACATCCATATCCACATCCACATCCGTATTCATACATAACATCAATATCCACATCCTTACATCCACATTCATATATCCACATCCATACATCCATTTACACATCCATATCCACATCCACATCCCCATTCAAATTCATACATCCACATCCACATTCACATTCATACATCCACATCCACATCCACATCTACATTCATACATCCACACATCCATTTTCACATCCACATTCATACATCCACATCCCCATTCACATTCATACATCCACATCCACATTCACATTCATACATCCACATCCATATCCACATCTACATCTACATTCACACATCCACATCCACATCCATACATCCATGCATTTATCCATCTACATCAACCCACATCATTCACAGATCAACCCACATCATTCACACATCAAACCACATCATCCATACATCAATCTACATTAATCTACATCATTCACACATCAAACCACATCATCCATTCATCCATCTACATCAATCCACATCCTTCACACATCAAACCACATCATCCATTCACATCCGATTCACATGCCGTCATTCATTCACATCCCTTATCATTCATTCATATCACGATTCATATTCCTTCACATCCTATACCATTCATTCACATCCTAATTCACAGGACATCACATCCATTCATCCATTTTCATTTATCTGATTCATATCACTTCCATCTATCCATTTACATCTATCTGATTCCTATCACATCTCATCACATCTATTTATAGAATGTAAGAGAATTCTAATTTTTTGATATAAAGATTCTTTACGCATCTAATTAGGCATAAAGACAACTTTAGTAGGAATAACACTTTTATAAAAATTCTTTTATGCATCTATTTAGGCATAAATTCAATTTTAAGGAAAATAACACTTTCGAATAAAAATAAACCTTTTATGCATTTTACTATGCATAAATTCCATTTTAATGAGAATAACACTTTAGAATAAAAATAAATCTTTTATGCATTTTACTATGCATAAATTCCATTTTAATGAGAATAACACTTTCAAAATAAAAATCAATCTTTTATGCATTTTCCTATGCATAAATTCATTTTAAATGAGAATGACACTTTTGAGTTAAAAATCAATCTTTTATGCATCTTCTTATGCATAAAATCAAAATTGATGAAAATAACTCTTTTGAACTAAAAATAGATTTCTTTATGCATCATTCTATGCATAAATTTAAAATTGATGAGAATAACACTTTTGGATTAAAATAAATTCTTTATGCATCTTTCCATGCATAAATCCAATTTAGTAGGAATTACACTTTTAGGATAAAAGAATTTCTCTTATGCATCTAATTTATGCATGAAATCCATTTATGATGAAAATCACACTTTTAATATATATATATAAAATCTTTTATGCATATGTTTATGCATACAATTCATTTATGATGAAAATCACTCTTTTAATATAAAAGAATTTCTTTTATGCATCCATTTATGCATAAAAATCATTTATGATGAAAGTCACACTTTTTATATAAAAAAATATCTTTTATGCATATGTTTATGCATACAAATCATTTATGATGAAAATCACTCTTTTAAAAGAATTTCTTTTATGCATCCATTTATGATGTTGAGAAGAAAGCTCCAAGGATTCTTGAAGAGAGAGAGAAGCTCCAATCTCTCTAAAAGTAGAGGATTTTTAAGGGATAATAGAAAATATCATTATTTTAATGTAATACTGGCATGGTATAGTTCACAGATTTTTTTACAAAAGACTAAGGATCTATTTATAGGTGAAGGGGGCCAGTAACCAAGTCCAAGTGGGTTCTAGAATTTTCCAGCTTCAATTTGACTCAATTTGGACAAGATTTGGACTAGTTTGGCTCTCTTTTTTATTTGGTTTGATCCAAGAGAGAGGAGAGATAAAAATATCACAATTTTTTTGAATTAAAAACTCATCCACATGTGTGAATTAGGTGCCTACCTCAAGAGTCTCCCTCTCCTTACCAAGGTGTCAAAAATGCATCATTATTCCAAAATATCTCAATTTTTTAGTAATATCTCATAGTTTTTAACTAATAAACCTTGTACTCAGTCAACTCTTCATCTTATGTGAGCATTTACTCATTTTTGGCTATTTTCTTTTATTCTTTGAATTTATCTTATCCCAACACTTGGATTAATCCTGTTGGCCCATAGGAACCTTAATTGGACCATAATCCAGAAATTTCTGAAAATGTAGACCCTTAGGCTAAGGTCCCTTATATCATTTTTAATTAATTCCTAATGCACATTGGAAAGTTCATTTTGAACTTCTATTTTAGGGGAAACCATTTTAGACACTAGGAGGATTTTTATATCCAAAGATATCTCAATTTTGGATTATCTCTCTCTAGATATTTTCTCTCTCTAGGCCAAAACAAGGTAAAACAATATCTTTCTCCTATTTCAGAGAGGGGAATAATTACAAGAATAGAAGGGAAGGTTCTTACACCTTTACACCTCAAAAACTGGAGGGAGGAATCTTACATCCTACCCCATTTAAAAAACGCGAGATGTCCTCATCTCGCAGGTGGAGTATAATCTCTTTATCTTCTTCTTCTTCAATCACTTCCAGCATTACTGCCTTGGAAGTGGACGGCCGATTTGGGAACATCTCTGTTTGACTTCTGTATTCTGAGGCAAAGGTCTTGCATTACTTTGGATTGAAACTGAGGGTTGGTTAGAGGGTCTACCTCTGGGATTTCCCTGATTTTGAGACAAGAACCTGATTACTCTGGAAGGAAGGAGCTAGAGTCTAGAATCTTGGTCCCTGATTTCCCCGCCCCGAAAACCTTGATCCAAAAGGAGTTAGGCAATCCATACTGCGATGTCCACATCCTTGATAGTTATAGCATTTCAGATCCTTGTTTAAGGGTGGAACTTCTGAAATTAAATTCTAGGGGATTGAGTTCTAGGAAAAAGACCTTTCTTCCATTCTGGAACTTTCCATATTTTGAGCTTGACCTTGTTGTCTCTTAGGTGGTGGAAGGTTGGAATCACCTTCTGGAGCTAAAAATCCTTTGAAAGATGATGGTGTTGGCTTCGATGGGACCTTGACATCATCAAAGGCCCTGGTGAAATCCTTCGCCATTCGTACTGCTTCGGCCATGGAAACTGGCTTGGCATTCTTCACTAGGATATTCAAAGGTTCGTTCAGTCCCCGAATGAACCTGGTCATCAGCTATTCTTCATCCAAAGCGGTGGTGGTGACGAGTACTTGAGGAGAAGAGCGAACACTTGGTGATACACTTCAAAAGTTCTGCTCCTGTGGGTTAACTCTAAGAATTCATTCATCTTGGTTTCCATAAAGCCGGGAGGACAGAATCTCTTCCTTAGGTAAATTTTGAGATCACTCCATGTTTGGGTGTTCCGATCCAGACGGTTTGTCTCGCAGTGGTTTCTTCATGCCACTCTAGCTGTTTCTATTATCTTCAACCTTTCAAGAGCCATTTTACTCCTCATTGTACCCGGTGACATCGAAGTATTCTCCCATTGCTTTGATCCACTTCTCCACAGCCTCGCCCAAGTTTTCCCCTTCACCCTTGAAAGGTCCAGGCTACGATCTATGAAGAGTTTTACGAACATCCAAGTCGAGCTCTTCCTCATCGAGTTGGGGGTTGTCATTTCTACCACGATGACCTCGATCCATGATCCTATCAATACAAAAATTCTTGTTAAGTCCCTGTTTTTATAATTCAAATCCGACTTTAGATCCAATTGATTTTGGGGTTCTTTAGATTGGTCAGCTCTCCACAGAATCATGGGATAAAGATCCCTTCTACAAGAACATATAGAACTCATTATGAGAGAATAATCTATTCATATTCTTAACACAGTAATGGTCCATCAGACCGGGAATTCCATCTGAACATTCCTCCACAGGAATTTCAATTATGCAGGTTCTCAATTTGTCATCCCTTAATTAGATCCACTGGGTGAAAGGTCAAACACAGCAGCAATCTGTCAGCACAATCCATTAATCTCATAGTGATTTGCTAAAGTCATAATTGTCATTTCAGTTACTAACATCATCATTGGGATTCCTCCCATTCATCCTCATTGTGGCCTTGTTCAACTTATCTTCTTTCAACCAGAATTCAGGAATCATCATCTTTCAATCAGAATCCAAATCAACTCATCAATTCTCAACCAGAATTCTAAAATCATATTAACCAGCATTCAAATTCATCATCTGAATAGCATTTTTTATTATAATTTCAAGGTCTTAGATTTACTCGTATATATTGTCAGTAAAGAGCTGCAGCTATACCCACGATATATACAGGTAGTCACGGTCCTTAGAATTATAAGGTAAATACCATCATATCTAGGCCTCAAGCAAGTTAGGGATTCCATACAATTGCGGTACTTCCATCTAAAGACCCAATTACCAATTGATGAATTTTTATTTTGAATATCAATTTGTATGAATTCCATCACACAATTACAATCTTTTACTGGTACTTCATAAATTTTTGACATTTCTTGCTTCTTGGTTGATCCACTTTAGCCAATTCGCTCTGATACAAGCTGAAAGATCCCTGCCCCCTCCGTGCAATGAATTTGGGCGTGCTAGCAGCGGAAGTAGCACTTCTTGCGCAGGGCAGAGCCTCTCACTCGGGGCCTTGCCCATGGATATCCTGACAAGAGACTAATCCCTTGGTTTATTCCAAAACCGAACCTGGAAAAACTTCCCTTGCCCAAAAAGCACGGGCGATTCCTCTAGGATATTTTTATTCTAACGTAGTCAAGAGCCTTAACTAACCAAACTGATCCGACCGAACCAGTAAGTCACATCATGGTCAGATCAAGGAAGAGACTTGCACTTGGATCATAGAGACCGATGCTTTTTTCCTCGTCAAGAGACACAGCCGTTGATTCTTTTCAATAGAACAAAGACTATCTGAGATTTACTTCATCTATCGTACCATAACAGAATTGAGTCTCATTTTAGGGATCCATTAATTAGTCCAGCCTAACCCCATCCACAATCCCACGGGTTAGCCAACTGCCCAACCACTGGAGTGATAGGATCCATTTAGGAATTTGGTTATGTTTTGCCCCAGGTACCAGGAAAAAGAGTTTCCAAGCCCCCTAGCCGACGCTTCAAGCAAAGTTAAAGATAGTCACGCCACTTACACACCTAATATGAAATTGCCTTTTTCAGAGATTCAGCTGTCTTTAAAACAATCTTTTAATGAAACCATAGTATCACTGATCAATCCTCCACAATATCTAGCTTGAATTCTAATTTCCAATCATTCCTTCATCGGTGTACCTATGGCATCATTGGCAACCAAAACGCTCACCACCTGTTCACCTAGCGGCCTTTTCAATAGTTCCTAGCTCATAGTACCCGAAAATATAATCACATAAGAAAATCCAAATGGACTCTTCGTTGAAGATTAGCAAGGTCAACCACCAACAATAGATCCATATAAAAGAGCCATGGATTGTTCCGTTGTTGAGGACCAGCAAGGACAATCAACCAGATACATGCCCGAGTTCAAAAAACAACTCTAACACCTTGTTCCATTTTCTTCCTCGTCAAGCACGTGTGGTCAGCACACTCTAGGCTCCTTCGCAGGTCACCTAGCACTTCACTCATAGGCCGCTTCCTTGGTCCCTCATCCACCGTACGAAATCTCACCATTTAAATCGAACCGAGGCTGGTCAAGACCTCGGCGGACCTTACTACGCGAGACGTCCTCCGCCGTTGACTCTCCGTCAACAGGCAGCTGATGCAACTTTATCACTTAGGTCTCCACGATCTCATACACAAGATGGTCAAACTGCTTCCCCAGCATTCTTGACATAAAACAATCATTTAAAAACAGGTCATAAATAGAGTTTCTTTAACGAACTCTCATCTTTTCACATTTTTCCACATAATGTCTCGTTATTCCACATTCTTCTACATCAATTCACATTGTTTAATCCACATCCAATCATATGTATTCCCATCGTCCCTTCATCCATTCTCATCTAGTTACATCATATTATATCTCATCACATCTATCCTCATCACATCTCATCCATTCACATCTACCCATATCCATATTACATCACATCACATCCATTCACATTACATCCACATCACATCACATCCATTCACATTACATCTCATCCATTCACATATATCCCAATTCACATCACATCTCATCCATTCACATGTATCCTGATTCACATCACATCACATCTCATTCATTCACATCACATCACATCTCATTCATTCACATCTATCTCGATTCACATCACATTCATTCACATCTATCTCGATTCACATCACATCCATTTCACATCACATCCATTCACATCACATCTCATCCATTCACATCTATTTACATAACATCCATTCACATCTATCCCGATTCACATCACATCCATTTCACATCTCATCCACATCAAGGAACCCCAAAATAAGTTGGATCTTAAGGGAAAGAGTTGTCCTCTACTTTGCAAGATGAGGACATCTCGCGTTTTTTAAGTGGGGTAGGATGTAAGATTCCTCCCCCCCAGGTTTTGAGGTATACAGGAGTAAGAACCTCCCTTTCTGATCTTATAATTATTTTCCTCTCTGAAATAAAAGAAAGATTCTATTACCCTGTTTTGACCTAGAGAGAGAAAATATCTAGAGAGAGGTAGTCCAAAATTGAGATATTTTTGGATATAAAAATCCTCCTAGTGTCTAAAATGGGTTCCCCTGAAACAAAATTTCAAAAAGAACTTTCCAATGTGCAATTGGAATTAATTGGAAATAGGTATAAAGGACCTTAGCCTAAGGGTCTAGATTTTTAGAAATTTTTGGATTATAATCCAATTAAGGTTAAAAGGATCAATCCATGTGTGGGGAGGAGATAAATCCAATTTGTAAAAGAAGATACCCAAAAATGAGTGAATGCCCACATAAGATGAAGAGTTGACTATGTACAAGGTTTATTAGTAAAAGACTATGAGTATTACAAAAAAAATGAGATATTTTGGGTATAATGATTCCATTTTGACACATGTGTAAGGAAGGGGAGTCCCTTCAAGGAGGCGCCTACTTCACATGCTTGAATGAGTTTTAAACTCAAAAATAATGTGATATTTTTATCTCTCCTCTTTCTTGGATCAAACCAAATCAAAAGGGAACCAAACTAGGTCCAAATCTTGTCCAAATTCAACTAAAACTGAACCTGGAAAATTCTAGAAATTACTTGGACTTGGTTAGAGGCCTCCCTCTCCTATAAATAGATCCTTAACCCTTTGTAATGGATGTGGATGTGGATGTGGATGTGGATGTGGATGTGGATGTGGATATATGAATGTGGATGTGAAAATGGATGTATGGATGTAGATGTGGATGTGGATGTATGGATGTGGATGTGGATGTGGATGTGGATGTGGATGTATGAATGTGGATGTGGATGTGGATGTATGGATATGGATGTATGAATGTGGATGTGAAAATGGATGTATGGATGTAGACATGGATGTGGATGTGTGGATGTGGATGTGGATGTGGATGTATGAATGTGGATGTGGATGTGGATGTATGTATGTGGATGTATCAATGTGGATGTGTTTGTAAAAGAATAGATGTGAAGGTGGATGTGGATGTATGGATGTAGATGTGGATGTGGATGTATGGATGTGGATGTGGATGTGGATGTGGATGTATGGATGTGGATGTGGATGTGGATGTATGGATGTGGATGTATGGATGTGGATGTGGATGTGGATGTGGATGTGGATGTATGGATGTGGATGTATGGATGTGGATGTGGATGTGGATGTATGAATGTGGATGTGGAAATGGATGTATGGATGTAGATATGGATGTGGATGTATGAATGTTGATGTGGAAATGGATGTATGGATGTGGATGTGGATGTGGATGTGGATATATGAATGTGGATGTGGATGTATGGATGTGGATATATGAATGTGGATGTGGATGTATGGATGTGGATATGGATGTGGATGTATGAATGTGGATGTGGATGTATGAATGCGGATGTGGATGTGGATGTATGGATGTGGATGTACAAATGTGGATGTGTAGGTGGAATAATGAATGCGAATGTGGATGTGAAAGGATGTGACGTCGATATGAGTGAATGGATGAGATGTGATGACATGTGAATCAGGACATGAATGAATGATATGGGATGTGAATGAATGATATGTGATGTGAATGAATCTGATGTGATGAGATGGAAAATGATGTGATTGGATGAGAATGGGTACACATATGAATTGAATGTGGAATAAGTAATGTGGACTGATGAGGGATAATGTGGAAAGACGAGAGTTCATTATAGAAATTATATTTGTGACCTGTTTGTAAATGACTGTTTTATGTCAAGAATGCCGGGGAAGCATTTTGACCGTCTTGTGAATAAGGTCGTGGAGATCTAACTGATAAAGTTGCACTGACGGAGAGTCAACGGAGGACGTCTCGCGTAGCAAGGTCGGTCGAGGTCTTGACTAGCCTCGGTTCGATTTAAATGGTGAGCTTCCGGTGTACGGTGGTGGATGAGGGACCAAGGAAGCGGCCTATGAGTGAAGCGCTAGGTGACCTGCGAAGGATCCTAGAGGGTGCTGACCATACGGTGCTCGGGCTCTAGGTCACCCACACGTGCGTCATGGAAGATATTGGAACAAGGAGTAAGAGTTGTTTTTTGAAACAACCGGGCATGGATCTGGTTGACTAACCTTGCTGGTCCTCAATGGATGAGTCCATGGCTTTTTTTATATATGGATCTGTTGGTTGATCTTGCTGATCTTCAACGGAGATTCCATCTTGATTTTTATAAGTGAATATATTGCCGGGTACTATGAGCTAGGAACTATTGAAAAGGCACCTGAGTGGACAGGTGGTGAGCGTTCTGGTGGCCAATGATGCCATAGATACTCCGATGAAGGAATGATTGGAAATTAAGATTCAACCGGATATTTTGGAGGATTGTGATCAGTGATACTATGGTTTCATTAAATGATTGTTTTAAAGATGGCTGAATCTGTGAAAAATGCAATTTCATATTGGGTGTATAAGTGGCATGACTGGTGTTAAATTTGCATGAATATCCGGCTAGGGGGCCTAGGAACTCTTTTCCCTGGTACCTGGGACAAAACCTAACCAAATTCTAAATTGGATCCCATCACTACAGTGGTTGGGCGGTTGGCTAACCCATGGGATTGGATGGGGTTAGTAGGCTGGACTGATGGATCCGTAAAATGACTCAATTCTGTTATAATATGATAGATGAAAAAATCCCGGATAGTAATTGTTCTCTGGATAAGAATCAACGGCTGTGCCTCTCGATGGGGAAAAAAGAGTTGATCTCTATGATCCAAGTGCAAGTTTCTTCCTTGATCTGACCCAGTGTCTTTATAGGTTCGATCGAATCAGTTTGGTCAGTAATGACTTTGACTACGTTAGAGAAAAAAGGATCCTGGAGGAATCGCCCGTGCTTTCCCGACAAGGGAAGTTTTTTTCGGGTTCGGTTTTGGAAGAACCGAGGGATTAGTCTCCTGTTGGATATCCCTGGGCGAGGCCCCGAGTGAGAGAACCCTGCACCGCGCAAGGAGTGCTACTTCCGCTACTAGCAACCCCGAATCCGTTGCATGGAGGGAACAGGGATCTTTCAGCTGGTATCAGAGCAAATTGGCTAATGAGGATCAATTGAGAAGCCAAAAATGTCAAAAATTTATGAAGTAACAGTAAAAGGTTGGAATTATGTGATGAAATTCATACAAATTGGTATTCAGACTGTAATTCGTAAATTGGTAACTGGGTCTTCAGATGAAAGTACCCCAATTATATGGAATCCCTGACTTGCTTGAGGCCTAGACATGATGGTATTTACCTTATAGTTCCAAGGACCATGACTACCCGTATATACCGAGGGTATAACTGCAGCTAACACCATATTGGGGAATATGGGAATTTCCCATAAGTTTGGGACACGTGGTCAAAACTTTGGATTTGCCATAACTTGAACACCATTACTCCAAATTGTGCGCTTTAAAGCTTAATAGATCCCTCTTTTCAAGCGCTTTCCAATGATAGGTCACATGATAGGGTTTTGAGAAACTTATAGACATGTTAATTGGGTCCCACCTTTTTAGTATTACAAAAATGGGACTTGGGAGATTCCCAAACTCACGAATATGGTGTTAGCTCTTTACAGCAGTTTATACCAGTAAATCTAAGACCTTGAAATTATAAGCAAAAATGCTATCCAGATGATGACTTCGAATGTGGTTGATATGATTTTAAAGTTTTGGTTGAGAATTGATGAGTTGATTTGGATTCTGATTGGAAGAAGATTCTTGAATTTTGGTTAAAAAGCGTTAAGCTGAGCAAAAACCACAATGAGGATGAATAGGACAAATCCCTGTGATAATGTTCGTAATTGGAATGATGATAATGACTTTAGCAAATCACTATGAGATTAATGGATTGTGTTGTCAGATTGCTACTGTTAATACTTGACCCGGTGGATCAAGTTTAGGGATGACAAATTGAGAACTTGCTTGACTGAAATTCTCGTGGACGAATGTTCAGAAAGAAATTTTTCGGTCTAATGGACCATTATTGGGTTAAAGATATGAATGATATGATCTGAATGAATTGTTATTTAATGACGAGTTCTATATAAGGGATATTTATCCCAATATTCTTTTGGGTTGACCTGAATATAAGGAACCCCAGAATAAGTTAGATCTTAAGGGAAAGAGTTGTCCTCTACTTTACAAGATGAGGACATCTCGCATTTTTTAAGTGGGGTAGGATGTAAGATTCCTCCCCCCCAGGTTTTGAGGTATACAGGAGTAAGAACCTCCCTTTCTGACCTTATAATTATTTCCCTCTCTGAAATAAAAGAAAGATTCTGTTTTACCTTGTTTTGACCTAGAGAGAGAAAATATCTAGAGAGAGATAGTCCAAAATTGAGATATTTTTGGATATAAAAATCCTCCTAGTGTCTAAAATGGGTTCCCCTGAAACAAAAATTCAAAAAGAACTTTCGAATGTGCAATTGGAATTAATTGGAAATAGGTATAAAGGACCTTAGCCTAAGGGTCTAGATTTTCAGAAATTTTTGGATTATGGTCCAATTAAGGTTCCTATGGGCCAATAGGATCAATCCATGTGTGGGAAAAAAGGAGATAAATCCAATTTGTAAAAGAAACCCAAAAATGAGTGAATGCCCACATAAGATGAAGAGTTGACTATGTACAAGGTTTATTAGTAAAAGACTGAGTATTACAAAAAATGAGATATTTTGGGTATAATGATTCCATTTTGACACATGTGTAAGGAAGGGGAGTCCCTTCAAGGAGGCGCCTATCTCACATGCTTGAATGAGTTTTAAACTCAAAAATAATGTGATAGTTTTATCTCTCCTCTCTCTTTGATCAAACCAAATCAAAAGGGAACCAAACTAGGTCCAAATCTTGTCCAAATTCAACCAAAACTGAACTTGGAAAATTCTAGAAATTAGTTGGACTTGGTTAGAGACCTCCCTCTCCTATAAATAGATCCTTAGCCCTTTGTAAAAATATATGATAAATATACTATCCCAGTATTGAAATAATGATAATTTTTACTATTCTCTAAAATTCTCTCCAAATTGAAGAAATTGGAGCTTCCCTCTTTCTTCAATCTCCATTGGTGGCTCTATCAACATACCAAACCAACTGATTGGTTGGGGGCCTCTACCGTGATCAAAGAATCAAGCAATTTGTAAGGTAAAGAGCGAATTTTGATCTTTTTCTATAATTTCTCAATGTTTCTCTCTTCTCAACCCCTCTCGAGCTTGAGAAGCTTAATTGGAATGGCTTTTTAATGCTATTGAAGTTAATTGACCGAATGGTAGTAAGGAAATACATAAATTTCTATTTATGCTTAATTTTAATGGTTTTTATGTAATTTATCTCTCTCACTCAAAGAATGGTCATTCCCATGACCTATTCTCAATCCAAATGAAGCTTCTCATGAAGATTTTCCCTAATCCAAGAATAAATTCTATGCTTGTTTAATTGGAGGCCAAATTAATGGCTTTTTTATGCTTTTAAGTTAGTCATTTCATGAAAATTTATGATTCAATCCATAATGGGTTAATGATCCAATTAGGGATCATTCTAATCATATCCATAATGTTAAAGTTCATTCTTTTAGAAAAAATTGAGATTTATCAGTAATAGCAGCGGAGCTATGGTGAAATTTCTGTAAAAATTACACATAAAACATTTTCATTCAAAGTATGAGAAGAGGACTTCCTACCATATTCTAGGAACTACCATCCTAGATAAACTGATTGATTCTCATTGTAATCATAGATATTTTGATTTTTAGGTTTATGCATAATTAATGATTTTTTAGATAAATTTATTCATGAGAAATAATTAAATGTTAAAAGAGGAATTCCCATTACATTTGGAATTCCATGATTGGATGGGAAAAGAGAATTTCTTATCATATTGGAATTATGGGATAATTCATTTAACTTTCAAAAATTAATTTTTAGATAAATTTATTTATCTATGAGAAATAATTAAATGTAAAAAGAGGAATTCCCATTACATTTGGAATTCCGTGATTGGATGGGAAAAGAGAATTTCCTATCATATTGGAATTATGGGATAATTCCTTTAATTTTCAAAAATAAATTTTTAGATAAATTTATTTAACTATGAGAAATAATTAAATGTGAAAAGAGGAATTCCCATTACATTTGGAGTTCCATGATTGGATGGGAAAATAGAATTTCCTATTATATTGGAATTATGGGATAATTAATTTAATTTTAAAAATAAATTTTTAGATAAATTTATTTATCTATGAGAAATAATTAAATGTTAAAAGAGGAATTCCCATTACATTTGGAATTCCATGATTGGATGAGAAAAAGAGAATTTCCTATCATATTGGAATTATGGGATAATTCATTTAATTTCAAAGATGAATTTTTAGATAAATTTATTTATCTATGAGAAACATTTAAATGTCAAAAGAGGAATCCTTTTACGACATTGGAATTCCATCATTTAGATGGACAAAGAGAAATTTCTAGCATATTGAAATAATGGATATTTTAAATGAATTTATTTTATAAGAAATATTTGATGGGAAAAGAGGAATTCCCATGGTAATTGGGATCCTAGAAATTAAATGGGAAGAAGAGGAATTTTATGATTATTTTACCATAAGACGAAATATGGGTAGAATTGATTTCTACAAATCCCATGAATTCTTTTATTCAAAAGAAGAATATTGAATATAATTCAATTGAGGAATTGAGAAGGAATACGGAACTAGTTGTCATAAAAAGAATCTTTAATTAGGCCAAGTAATTGGCTGAAATTTAGAAAAAGTCATATTATCGGTATCAATCTAAAAAAAGCTATTAAATGGTAATATCATGTGACTGGATGCGATAAGAAGAAAATAGGATGTTATAAGATGTGTATGGGCTGTGATAGGATGAGAATGGATGTGTGTATGGGATGCGATAGGATGTGAATGAATGTGATAAGATGAAAATAGGATGTGATAAGATATGATGTAATGGAAATAGATGTAAATGTGAATAATGAGATGAGAAAAGGGTTGAGAGGATATGTGAAAGGGTGAGATGGGAAGTACACGGATGTGAATACGGATGTATATATGAAAGAAGGGATATGCATGTGTATGTGGATGTATAAATGTGGATGTGTTTGTAAAAGAATAGATGTGAAGGTGGATGTGGATGTGGAAATGGATGTACGGATGTAGATGTGGATGTGGATGTGGATGTATGAATGTGGATGTGGAAATGGATGTATGGATGTAGATGTGGATGTGGATGTGGATGTATGAATGTGGATGTGGATGTGGATGTGGATGTGGATGTATGAATGTGGATGTGAAAATGGATGTATGGATGTAGATGTGGATGTGGATGTATGGATGTAGATGTGGATGTGGATATATGGATGTGGATGTGGATGTGGAAGTGGATGTGGATGTGTGAATGTGGATGTGGAAATGGATGTATGGATGTAGATGTGGATGTGAATGTATGGATGTGGATATGGATGTGGATGTGGATGTATGAATGTGGATGTGGATGTAGATGTTGATGTGGATGTATGGATGTGGATGTGGATGTGGATGTATGAATGTGGATGTGAAAATGGGGATGTATGGATGTAGATATGGATGTGGATGTATTAATGTGGATGTGGAAATGGATGTATGGATGTGGATGTGGATGTGGATGTATGAATGTGGATGTGGATATGGATGTGGATATATGAATGTGGATGTGGATGTGGATGTGGATAAAACAGTCATTTAAAAACATGCATAAATATAGTTTCTATAATGAACTCTCGTCTTTCGCATTGTTCCACATCTGTCCATATTACTTGATCCATATCCAATTCATATGTATTCTTATTCTCATCCAATCACATCATTTTTCATCTCATCATATCTTTCCTCATTTATTCTCATCACATCTCATCCACTCGCATCTATCCATATTCACATCCCATCACACCTCATTCATTTACATCACATATCATTCATTCACATCTATCTCAATTTACATCACATCTCATCACATCTCATCTCATTCATTCTTATCCCGATTCACATCACGTCACATCTCATCCATTCACATCCCATATCATTCATTTACATCCGATTCACATGACATCACATCTCATTCATTCACATCTTGATTCACATCACATTACATCTCATCCATTCACTCACATTGACATCACATCCTTTCACATACACATCCATTCTTCCACATACACATCCACATCCATTCTTCCACATACACATCCACATCAATTCTTTCACATACACATCCACATCCATTCGTTCACATACACATCCACATCCATATCCACATCAATTCTTTCACATACACATCCACATCCATTCTTCCACATACACATCCACATCCATTCGTTCACATACACATCCACATCCATTCTTTCACATACACATCCACATCCATTCTTTCACATACACATCCACATCCATTTCCATTACATCACATCTTATTTTCATCTTATCACATCCATTCACATCTCATACACATCTTATCACATCCCATTTACATCTCATACACATCTTATCACATCCCATTCACATCTCAGACACATCTTATCACATCCCATTTACATCTTATCACATTCTATTTTCATCTTATCACATCCATTTCACATGCTATTCCCATTTAGTAGCTTTTTCTAGTTTGATTCCGATAATGGAACTTTTTCTAAATTTCTACCAATTTCTTGGCCTAATTAAAGGTTCCTTTTCTCGAACGACTATTTCTATATTCCTTCTCAATTCCTCAATTGAATTAGATTCAATATTCCTCTTTTAAATAAAAGAATTCATGGGATTTTTAGAAATCAATTCCCATATTTCCACTTTTGATAAATAATCATAAATTGAATTATATTCCTCTTTTGAATAAAAGAATTCATGGGATTTTTAGAAATCAATTTCTATATTTTCACTTTTGATAAATAATCATAAATTGAATTATACTAAAAATTCCTCTTCTTTCCATTTAATTTCTTGGATCTTAATTACCATGGGAATTCCTCTTTTTGCATTTAATTATTTACATTCCAATGTCATGGAAATTTCTCTTTTATCATCAATATTTCTCATAATAAAATACCCATTAATTCAATACGCTAGGAATTTCTCTTTTCCCATCTAAATGATGGAATTCCAAATGTCACAGGAATTCCTCTTTTACCATTTAAATATTTCTCATAGATAAAATAAATTTATCTAAAATTCATCTTTGAATTTAAATAAAATACCCATTAATTTCAATATGCTAGGAATTTCTCTTTTCCCATCTAAATGATGGAATTCCAAATGTCATAGGAATTCCTCTTTTACCATTTAAATATTTCTCATAGATAAAATAAATTTATCTAAAACTCATCTTTGAATTTAAATAAAATACCCATTAATTTCAATATGCTAGGAATTTCTCTTTTTTCCCATCTAAATGATGGAATTTTAAATGTCATAGGAATTCCTCTTATTTATCTAAAACAAATCTTTGAATTTAAATAAAATACCCATTAATTTCAATATGCTAGGAATTTCTCTTTTTCCATCTAAATGATGGATTTTCAAATGTCATAGGAATTCCTCTTTTACCATTTAAATATTTATGCATAAACATAAAAATTAAAATTTCCATGATTATAATGAGAATCATTCAATTAATCTAGGATGATTAATCCTAGAATATGGTAGGAAGTCCTCTTTTCATATTATGAATGAAAATGATTGATGTGTTAATTTTTTAGAAATTTTGCCATAGCTTCGTTGCTATTACTAATAATTCTCAATAATTTTTAAAACATAAAGTTTAGTAATACCATATGATAGAATAACCATTAATTGGATCAATATCCAATTATGGACTTGATTCCTAATTTTTCCATGAATTAAATAGCATAAAAGCATTAAAAAGCCACTTAGTTGGCCTCAATTTGACAAGCATAGAAATTACTTTTAGATTAGAGAATTGCTTCATGAGAAGCTTCATTTGAATATAGAATAGGTCATAGGAATGACCATTCTTTGGGGGAGAGAGAGAAATGCTAAAAAAAGCATTATAATTTAAGCATAAATGGAAATTTATGTGTTTTATCACTACAATTCATTGAAGAACTTCAATTGTATTAAAAGCCATTCAATTGAATACTTCTCAAGCTTGAGAGGGGTTGAGAAGAGAGAAACATTTGGAGATTTAAAAAAAAGACCATAAACCACACTTTACCTCCTAGATTGCTTGATTCTTTAATCAAAGTAGAGGTCCCCAACCAATCAATTGGTTTGGTATGTTGATGAAGACTCCAAGGAAGATTAAAGAGAGAGAAAAACTCCAATCTCTCCAATTGGTTTGGTATGTTGATGAAGACTCCAAGGAAGATTGAAGAGAGAGAAAAACTCCAATCTCTCCAATTTGTAGAGGATAATAGAAAGTATCATTATTTCAGTATAATACTGGCATGGTATAGTTCTCCTAGTTTTTTACAAGGGGCTAAGGATCTATTTATAGGTGAGGGAGGCCTCTAACCAAGTCTAACTAGTTTCTAGAATTTTCCAGGTTCAGGTTGGCTGAATTTGGAAAAGATTTGGACCTAGTTTGGCTCCCTTTTGATTTGGTTTGATCCAGGAGAGAGGAGAGATCCAGGTTTTGATTTGGTTTGATCCATGAGAGAGGAGAGATAAAATTATCACAATATTTTTGAGTTTAAAACTCCACCACACATGTGAAATAGGCGCCTCCTTGAAGAGCCCCCTTCTCCTTACCAAGGTGTCAAAATTGAATCATTATACCCAAAATATCTCTTTTTTTTAGTAATATTCGTAGTTTTTTACTAATAAACCTTGTACTTAGTCAACTCTTCATCTTAAGTGGGCATTTACTCATTTTTGGGTATTTTTCTTTTATAAATTGGATTTATCTCCTCCCACACTTGGATTGATCCTATTGGCCCATAGGAACCTTAATTGGACCATAATCCAAAAATTTCTGAAAATCTAGACCCTTAGGCTAAGGTCCTTTATACTTATTTTCAATTAATTCCAAATGCACATTGGAAAGATCTTTTTGAATTTCTGTTTCAGGGGAAACCATTTTAGACACACTAGGAGGATTTCTATATCCAAAAATATCTCAATTTTGAATTACCTCCCTCTAGATATTTTCTCTCTCTAGGCCAAAACAGGGTAAAACAAGATCTTTCTTTTATTTCAGAGAGGGGAATAATTATAAGATCAGAAGGGAGGTTCTTACACCTCCACACCTCAAAAGCTGGAGGGAGGAATCTTACAGAGATACATCATTGAACATTCCTCATTTTTTGATCCCCTTTTCTCCACGAATATGGCAGGCCAATTGCATATCCTTTACCATTACGGTGACCCACTTTGCATGGATGGCGCACAAGTTGGTGTCCTCAAATAGATTTACAAGATAGGCTTCAACGGCTTTCTACAAGGCCGCCTCAAGGGCAATCGACTACATCTGACATTCCATCTTGTATTCCCATAAAATTTCTTTGCATGTTGGTGGGAAAGGCACCCTTAGGATAAGAAGATCTATGGACTTTTGGTAGTGCCATATCTCTTGGAAAGCCCTGTACCCTGAGCATTTCTTGTGGGTAGGGCCACAAGGAAGATGTTCGGTGGGACGTGCTTGTCACACGGGCGAGGCTTGTAATATCCTTCTATTTCTTTTGGGAGCCTGTGCTTCTTCCTCTTGCTCCCCTTGCTGCTCTTGCTGTTGTTATTGCTATTGTTCTTGATGTTGCTCTTGTTGTTGTGTGGTGATGCATGGCAATGTCTTTGCTTCTATAGCTGGGTGGTTGGGAATCTCCATGTAAGCCCATGTAGGCTCCCCCCAGTCGGTGTCAGTGTCTGTTGCACTGCTGTCTTCCGT
This sequence comes from Cibotium barometz, assembly GCF_041138505.1. Classification (NCBI taxonomy): domain Eukaryota; kingdom Viridiplantae; phylum Streptophyta; class Polypodiopsida; order Cyatheales; family Cibotiaceae; genus Cibotium; species Cibotium barometz. The sequence continues at coordinate 20,997,346 of NC_141074.1, read as the reverse complement.
GCTGTAATCCACCAACTTTACATGTTTACTCGGCTCGGATGAGCTGGCTTGCTCTGTTAATTTTTTCTTTAGACTGTGGTTGTAATGCTCCAAACTCTTCTTTACACTGTCCTTCAATCGCGCATGTCATTCTTCGGTCATCTTCTTCACTGTTTGCTTTGTACGTGCCATGGTGAGGAGTTCTGAGGGCAAGGATGGGAAGGCTCTAGTGTGTTTTTCTCACTGGCAAAGGAATGGGAAAAAGTAGAGGTTGACCTCTATTTATACAAGAAAATGCCATCATTGCAATAACCCTAAAAAACCCTAATTTTAAGAGGTGACTCGCATGCGAAAAAATCGTACACATACTAAATGCATGTCGAGCTGCATGGGGCATCATTTGAATAAGCATTCACTAGAGACAATATTGAAAAAAATCAACCAAATTTTTTATTGGTCCGAATGGGTGCAAAAATAGCATGTCTAGCTACCCCGCACAGTGTATTTTCACACCCTTCTAGACACTTCTCATCACAAAGCATAAAAACACACGAAAATGTGGAATACAGATCATGTCATATTTCAAAAATCAATATCTTTCAACTTCTTTGAGTATTACAAAGCATCGTAAATCTTTAGGATACAATTCAAGTCATTAAAAAAACTATATTTGAAGGTATTACAAAGCTCCCTCGCTACCAATCAAACCTAGCAAGGAAAGTATATCAATCTAATGAAATTGGTATAATGACGCATGACTTCATGGTCCTTGAAACCAAGGGGGAATCCAAAAACTGCAACAAAATTTGCACCATAGATTGCCAGTGCTCTGCAATGTTTCTAGCAAACCGCAACACCCTCGTGTGGTCTGCATATGAAAGGAATTATGGGGTTCTAGCTATTATCCCTTAAGTCCCTATTTAGAGGCGCCAACATAGGTAATTAAAGGACACCACTGTCCCACTCTCCCTCGCAATTTCTAGTTTCCTCGCATTTCTCTTCACCATTGGATGTCCCCTTGCGTTTCTTCTTGGTTTTTTGTTTCAATCCATGCATGTACCAAGGGCATGGGTGAGCTGTATTTACACCTTGAGTGCCACCCAGAATACAATTAATTGTCTTCAAATTCATGCCAAGATGCCAATCAACGTCAAAGCTCCCTAAACCATCAACATCCAGCTTCTCACCCCCTACTTGTGACTTTATCACATATCAGTAACCCAAGGCAACCTCTTTTTAAAGACCCATGTTAGCACCTCGTATGTCTCCTTAAATACTCCTAACCACCATATATCTTTCTCTGATTGAACAATGAATGATGGTTTAGTATGTGAAATATTGTCATTCCCTTGCTCTTGAAAATCAACTCTGCTCTCTCCCTCATCATCGGGCCCTTCTGCAAAACAATGGTAGCAGATGGAGACTTAAAGGCTTCCACCATAGCATGGTTCATGAGTGTGATACTCATTCTCTCTAGCCTTCTTCCTTTCACAATGTGGCACTTGTCCAACTTCAGCATGAAGGATACCTTGGAACCTATAAAACATGGAAATCAAACAAAATGTTAAGTTGTTCCCCCCATAAATGAGCAGAGAACTAATGTGTGCAATGTTGTGAAACCTACTTACATCCAAAAGGCAACCCATAGAACAATATTATTGCCTTTTGTAGCTTTTGCATTTCAACAAAAATGTTGTTGAACTCATTGAATTCGAATGAAACATTACCATTCGCAGTCTTCTTTCCCCATGCTGCAATGCAAAGTGTATCGTTGATGTGGTAGTAATCCCCAATCTTGCATTTTACATCTTCATTGCTCACTCCCTTTGCTAGACTAACCCTCTTTGGCGGGAGGAAAAGTTTATGTGTGATACCTTTCTTACGAAGGGTGTCTCCTAGCAATTGATGAAGAGCTTTGTAGCCCTTCGTGATAATGCCTACCTCACCGCATGCATTAACAACATCAATACTACCGATACTTTGGGAAACCTCTTGTATGATTTCATTGGAAACAGCCCTACGTATCTTCTTGCAACGAGGATCCCTAATAATTTTAAGCACATGCTCTCCCTCATTGTTGTGAAAGAGCGCAAGAGCTAATTACAATCTAGAACCTCTAGCATCTTAAAGGAATACTCTAAAAACTAGCAAAATTACATTGACATTACACAAGTGCACACATGATTTACATTGGCATTTTGAATTTGATGTGCTAGAGAATAAGAGAGAGGAGCCATACCGCGCTTCTTAAATTCTCCACTTACGAGCGCCCCTCCCCCTCCCAAAAAAAAAACAGCAATAGGAGTGGCCTCTTATGCTCCCTAGCTCCAATAGGAGTGCTTTTCATGTGGGAGATGGTCTACCTAAGCTTTTCCACACACACTGCTCTCTCTTGATTTATACCCTCAAGCTCCTTGATTTTTGCTTGAGCCTGAAGTAGGCCTTGGTGTTGTACACTAACAAGGTTAACTTGGAGCATATGCAATTGTGATGACAAGTAGAAGACTCTACCAGCGTTAATTGTTGCTAATCTCTTTCATTAGACAAGCATCCCATTCTCACCATCTCTAAATAAATGATGGTAATTCTTTGAAAGTGGGTGGGTAGTGCGCTCGGGTCAATTGGGTATAGATGCTCATCAACCCATATATCCACAATAGTGTGACCCCCTTGTCTATATACATTCCTATCCTGTTCTATGAGATGAACCTTGCTCGAAGTTGCATACTCTTCCAACACCTGCATATGTGAATCCACCTTACGTCGATGCAATGACACATTAGTGTTAGTGATTTCACGCAATGCCATGCTTAGAGGGAGTTGATAGTGGAAAAGAAAAGGGAGGCACTCAGCTCACAATAGAGAGAGAGAGAGAGAGAGAGAGAGAGAGAGAGAGAGAGAGTAGCATCTTTCGATCTGATACACTCCCATGATCTTATGCGCATTGACAGACCTTACACCAAGCATCTTCCTGACGTAGTAAAGGATCTGTGGATTGTACTTGCCTTGGGCAATGGGGAGACTCAGGTTGTACTCGCGTCTTAGAGCACGATGCCAAAGCAGCTATCTTCGTCTGTCACACCTACAAGCTATCCGCAGAGTGATAGATATTCCGCATTTTTTTTTAAATGTGTTGAATTTCTTCAAGAGCCAAAATCCAGTATCAAAGGGAAAGGGTCAAACAATTTAACCCAAATCACTATATTTATAACGCGAAGCGATCACCTTTCACTAGGTCATGGTCACTAGGTTACCATTCTATTTACTCAATTTCCCCATAAAGGTTCGAGTCCCGGATGGTCATTTCGATTGGGCAAAGTCAACAAGGAGTCAAGATTGCCTCAATACCCCGGTCCCTTTTTCCGCTTGCAGAATTGCTTGAATAAAAAAATAAATGTGTTGAATTTCTTGTTTTTTTATTAGAGAGAAGAGTTGAGATTAGAGGGAGTGAGTGCATGCCATAACCTTCTAAGAAGTTGAGATTAGAGAGAGAGAGAGAGAGAGAGAGAGAGAGAGAGAGAGAGTATGTTTACAGGCCATTAGCTCATAGTAGAGAGAATTGAGAGTAGATGGAGTGAGGCTATGCAAGCCAAGATCACAATGGAGAGAGATATTCCAAGGAGTTAAGATTAGAGAGAGGGAGGATGCAATCATAGGAGAGAGAGAGAGAGAGAGAGAGAGACTGAGACTCTTAAGAGGGTGTGTGTGTCTTTGCAAGCCATTAGCTCCACAATAGGAAGAGAAAGAGAGAGTTGAGAGTAGATGAGAGGATTGTAGAGAGGGATAGAGTGAGGCTATGCAAACCAAGCTCACAGTAGAGAGATGAGTAGAGAGAGAGAGAGAGTTTGTTCAATTTTGGGGAGAAAAAGAGATTGAAAATTTATTTTTTGACATATATATGGATTTGGGATAACTTTTAAAGCAAAAAAGTTCAAAAATGAGAAAACAAATTCACTATTTTTGACCCCCCCTTAGTTGCGAGACTGATGATGTGGAAAGTGACAAGAGATCTTGACACTTTCCACACTGATTTGGTTGATTTGATGGGCAAGTGAAGGCATTAAATGAAGGAGAAAAAGGTGGAGGCATTCAATGATGAGATAGAGTGGGTTTTAGGAAAAAGGCAAGGTTAAAAATTGAATGTTGTACATATATATGGGTATGGAATCAGTTTCAAAGTATAAAGCTTGCAAAATGGAAAAATAAAATTTATTTGTTTTAGCCCCTCCCCCCCTAGAAAGAGAAGAGGAGAGAGAATGGCAACATTAGACCCTATTTTTGTAGGAGAGTTATAGGCTAGAAAGATCAAATTATAGGCTCCAGGTAGGCCTTTTGAACTATTGCTTTTAATGGGGGGCACCATCAAGTTCATTCGTATTTGGTTTGTGCATGCAAGTGAAGAAGAAGCCTTCTTGTGCTTTTTTGGCTTTCCTAATTGGTATCTTGATTCTTGTATACGGTCCTCTAGTTTTTTGGATCTTCAAGACCAAACAATTGCATTAGTCATTTTCTTCACTCACGTGGATCTGTCTTGTTCTCCATCCAAAATCCCTTCCAACAATCATCGTAGGTCTCTCCATCTATCATACCATTCTTCCTTGCATAAGGTTCCCAATACTCTATTAAAAGCTTCTTGTAGCTTGGTGACTTCTTGTCTATATCGATCTCTGATTCAACCTTAGCAAGCCAAATGGGATAGATGTCTCTATTATTTGGGTGTAAATATAAAGTTTCCTTGTTACACTCAAATAATAGATGTCTCTATTATTTGGGTGTAACAATATAAAGTTTCCTTGCTTAAGATCATGCATTGGGTTGAATTATTCTCTTGGTTTATTGCATTGAGCATCCACATCATCCAATCATTGGGTAGATTTTGGTCAAAACGTTCTGTACAATCTAGTCTATGATGTTATTGGTTCACAAGCTCTTGGATCATATTATTTCAATAATTTATCATAGGCCTATAATATATTGGCACACATGAATCATATCTAAGACTTTATGTATGATTTTATTCTTAAATGATTTTGTGATACATATGGTTGATGTTTGGTATGCAGTGATGCAGCCATGGTGTTTTACAGATATTGGGGAATGGGATGGTGAGTTGCTGTTTCCTTTTGATCCTGGTGGATAGATATTGGACTTTATCTTTTTGCTGCTGAGCATGAATGCTCTAGCAGGATGGGGGGGTTGGCAAAGTATGTCAGGCGTTTTTCTGAAAGGTATTTTGGGCTTGTGTACATATGGATGCATGGCAGGTGTGGAGAGTTTGGTTTTGAGGGCGTTGCCAGGTGTACAGGGTGGATGGATTTGTTTTGAGCTTTGTGCAGGCCTGTCCGAAACGAGGTCCGCTGCTGCAGGTGGTATCAGCTCTGGATGTGTGCGCGTCCAAGAGATAATTGGGCACTGAAGGTTGCAATTTAAGAAGGCATGAGAGCATGGGCAGTTAAAGGTGAAAAGGGCCAAGGTTGCCTTGGACATGGTGTGAAAAGGAATGTTGAGGCGGCCATCTTGTAGGCCTTAAAAGAAATAAAATAATAATAATATTGACGTGGCCACAAAAAAGCATGACCACGTGGAGGCTAGAGTAGAGGCCAGCGCAACGGCCAATGGCGAGTTCGAGAAGCTGGCGAGGAGAGAAAAGCAGAGGAGGCCGCCTTGTTTTCTTGGGGCTCTGGGGTGTAGCTGCAGATACACAGAGGGGAGGCCCCCTTTGGGCTGGTTGGCGCAGTGGTTGGCGTAGAGATGAAGTGCAGGGGTTGACAGGCTGGCGCAGAAGAGTGGGGAGCTGCGTCGACTATATTTGAGAGGGAGCCGTCTTGGTCAAAGGCGACTGGCTGTTGGCAGAGTGGAGGGGCCCGTAAGAGGAGCTGAAGCCGACGGGCTGGTGATAACAGGAGAGCAGAGGCCACTGATGGTCGTGTGGCTGGTGGACGTGAGAGAAGCTGGACGAGCGACAAGTGGAAGTTTGCCGTGAAGAACGAAGAGGGAAGCGTGGGCTGGTGGGGCCGATAGCATTGCAGAGAAGCTGCATGTGGGCAAAGGATCAGCACACACAGAGAGAGAGAGAGAGAGAGAGAGAGAGAGAGAGAGAGAGAGAGAGAGAGAGAGAGAGAGAGAGAGAGAGAGAGAGAGAGAGAGAGAGAGAGAGAGAGAGAGAGAGAGATGTTTGGGTAGCTGCTGCTGGCGACACACACAGAAGTGATGGGCTGTAGAGAGAGTTGAGGGTTAGCTGGTGGGGCGCCTTCTGAAGAGAGAGTGGCCGGGTTCTTTCTGGTGTGGTTGGCACAGCAGGCAGGCAAGAGGTTTGTGGTGATTGAGGATGTGGTGTATCCTCGGCAGTGAGAGAGGTCAAAGTGTTGATGTGTTCGTGGCTCGATGGCTTGGTCGTCAGACGCAAGGTGGAATCCCAGAGGTGGTGTGGCCATGGTGGAATTCCCTTGGCAGTAAATCCAGGCATGAGAGTTTGTATGGTTGTGTAAGTAAGGCTTCTGTGTCGGGAGAAGCTTGTATGAAGTGTTGACTGGGAATATATTGCTGGGTGTTTATCTTTGTCTATGGTGCCCCTGTCTTGTGCTGTCTTTCTGGTGTGGGTGGGTGGTGAATTGTAAGAAGTGTTCCAGCCGGTGGTGGCTGGTGGTGCCCCCGTTCCTATTGTTATTCCAAGTTTGGGAGGTGAAGGGCTATAGAGGCAATGGTCTTTCTTTCTTTTTTTCACCTCACACCCAATACACTCAAAGAAGTGTCGTCTGCTCCAATTTAGTTATGGTTTTCTTTGTTTTCTACATCTTCTTACTAAGGACTGAGAGCTTGAGACAGTGACTTTGGCAAGCACTCAAGTGCCAATCGAGGATCATGGGGTTGAGGAAGAGATGGCTATAGACCTACATCCATTCTTTCACATACTCATCCACATCCATTCTTTCACATACTCATCCACATCCATTCTTCACATACACATCCATATCCACATATCCATTCTTCACATACACATCCATATCCATTCTTCACATACACATCCACATCCATTCTTCACATACACATCCACATCCATTCTTCACATACACATTCACATCCATTCTTCACATATACACTCACATCCCATCCATCCATTCATTCACATCTATTTGATTCACATGAAATCACATAAAGGTAAAGAGAAAGTGGTTGAGCCCCTTGGTATGCCTAATATTTCTATAGGGCATTCTTTTGTTGATGGAGAGTCTAGTGGCTCGGAGATGAGCTGTGAGACCCCTCTGCCCCCTCCAATATTCTGGCGTAAGACAGTCCTTTAAGAAAATAGGGTTTCTATGCAAGTTTCCAATTTGATTTTCTTTTGAATACAAGGAGTATTTCTTGAATCAGTATCCCCAAAACTTCTTGATCAGAATTCTAAATTTTATACCAGAATTCCTCAAATTCTATAACCTTGATCCACAAATCAATTCGAAGGGTCTCAAACACAGTTTCAAATTTGGCGGGAGTTTTGAGTGTATTTTTCTAAACTGGTCACACCTTATTTCCTCGAAACTGAGAAAAGAGTTTGGTCTTGGTCATAGTCTGATTCAAGGTTCGAGTCGGATAAGATTTTTCCTGAACTATCTTTCTCGAAAACATTTTACTGAATTTAATAAGAAGAGTTTAATTAATCACTTAGTTAATCTTTTCTAGGATTGAGAAAGGTTGGAATGTAAAGAAGAGAAGGGGGTGGCCTTTCAATCAAAGGCATAGCATTTGAATTTAATTCAATCATCTGTAAAACATAAAAATCAAGAAAACCATAGATTTTTCATTAAACAAAGTAAAAAAATTAGCTTACATGGAGCTTGTAAGCTCTCCTTTGGCTTGAGGGATTGAGGGTTCTACTCTTGTTTGAAGCAAGAGTGGCCACCAATTCACTTTGGAGAGGATTAGGCCAAAAACAATTGAATTATTAAAAAATTCAATGTAAATGGCTCAGGACAGGAGTAGAGTAACAATGCATAAACACCATTAAGCTTTTACAAAGGGGGAGGCTTCTATTTATAGGAAAAGGCAAGCCTCTAACCAAGCAAATTGATTCTAGAATTTTCCAGATTAGTTTGGTCAATTTTTGACCATTTTTGGGTCAATTCAGCTTACTTTTTGGATCTAGTTTTGAAAAAGGAGAGAGGGGAGATGAAATATCTCATTTTATTGATTAAAAATTGGAGGTAATGATGAGAAAAAAGGTGCCTACTTCATGAGGGGAGATCCCCACTCTGAGGTGTCAAAATTCAGTTTTTTAATTGTTTTCTTTGGTCCTTAGTCACTGTTCATCTTACGTGAGCATTTACTCATTTTTAGGGGGTTTTTCTTTTATTCTTCAATTTATCGGGCCTCCCTACATTTGGATTAATCTTATTGGTACATAGGAACCTTAATTGCACCATAATCTAAAAATTTGGACCCTTAGGCTAAGGTCCTTTATACCTATTTTCAATAAATTTCAATTGCACATTGGAAAATTCTTTTTGAATTTATGTTTCAAGGGAAACCATTTTAGACACTAGGAGGATTTTTATATCCAAAAATATCTCAATTTCGACTTACCTCCCTCTACACAATTTTCTCTCTCCAAGCCAAAACAGGGTAAAACATGATCTTTCTTTTATTTGAGAGAGGGGAATAATTATAAGATCAGAAGGGGAGGTTCTTACACCTGCACACTTCAAAAGATGGAGAAGGAGGAATCTTACATCCTACCCCACTCAAAAAATGTGAGATGTCCTCATCTTGCAAACTAGAGGACAACTCTTTTCCTTAAGATCCAACTGATTCTGGGGTTTGTTATATTTTGGTGAACCCAACAAAATCTTGGAATAAAGATCCCTTATATAGAACTCATCATCAGATAACAATTCATTCAAATCATATCATTCATATCCTTAACACAAATATGGTCCATTAGACTGAAATTTCCATCTGAACATTCCTTCAAGGGGAATTTCAATTATACAGGTTTTTAATTTGTCATCCCTTAACTTGATCCACTGGGTCAAGTGTTAACAGTAGCAATCTATCAACATAATCCACTAATCTCATAGTGATTTGATGAAGTCAATATCGTCAATCCAGTTACGAACATCATCACAGGGACTCGTTCCATTCATCCTCATTGTGGTTTTGCTTAGCTTATCGCTTTTCAACCAAAATTCAGGAATCATCATTTTTCAATCAAAATCCAAATCAACTCATCAGTTCTCAATCAGAATTTTAAAATCATATCAACCACATTTGAATTCATCATCTGGATAGCATTTTTGCTTATAATTTCAAGTCTTAGATTTACTCGTATGTACTGCCAGTAAAGAGCTACAGTTATACCCTCGGTATATACGGGTAGTCACGGTCCTTAGAATTTTAATCATGTCTAGGCCTCAAGCAAGTCAGGGATTCCATACAATTTTTGTACTTCCATTTGAAGACCTAAGAAAAATTTTTATCCGGGATTTACTTCATCTATCGTACCACAATAGAATTGAGTCTCATATTAGGGATCCATCAGTCCAGCCTAGTCCTGTGGGTTAGCCAACCGCCCAACCACTATAGTGATGGGATCCATTTAAGAATTTGGTTAGGTTGACTCTCCGTCAGCTGTTGCAACTTTATCAGTTAGGTCTCCACGACCTCATTCACAAGACGGTCAAAATGCTTCCCCAGCATTCTTGATATAAAATAGTCATTTAAAAATAGGTCATAAATACAGTTTCTATAACGAACTCTCATCTTTCCACATTGTTCCACATCAATCCTCATTTATTTCATATGTATTCCCATTCTCATCACATCATTTTCCATCTCATCACATCTTTCCTCATTTATCCACGTTAGATCTCATCCACTCGCATCTACCTATATCCACATCTCATCACATCATATTTATTCACATCACATATCATCCATTCACATCTATCCCAATTTACATCACATCTCATTCACTCACATCCCGATTCACATCACATCACATCTATTCACGTCCATCACATTCATTTACATCACATCCATTTACATCCATCACATCACATTCTTTCACATACACATCCACATCCATTCTTTCACATACATCCACATCCATTCTTTCACATACTCATCCACATCCATTCTTCACATACACATCCACATCCGTTCTTCACATACACATCCACATCCATTCTTCACATACACATTCACATCCCATCCATCCATCCATTCACATCTATTTGATTCACATGACATCACATAAAGATAAAGAGAAAGTGGTTGAGCCCCTTGGTATGCTTGATATTTCTATAGGGCATTCTCTTGTTGTTGATAGAGAATCTAGTGGCTCGGAGATGAGCTGTGAGACCCCTTTGCCCCCTCCAATATTCTGGCGTAAGAAAGTCCTTTAAGAAAATAGGGTTTCTATGCAAGTTTTTAGTCTGATTTTCTTTGAATACAAGGAGTATTTCTTGAATCAATATCCCCAAAACTTCTTGATCGAAATTCTGAATTTTATACCAGAATTCCTCGAATTCTATAACCTTGATCCACAGATCAATTCGAAGGGTCTCAAACTTAGTTTCAGATTTGGCGAGAGTTTTGAGTGTATTTTTCTAAACTCGACACACCTTATTTCCTCGAAATTGACGAAAGAGTTTGGTCTTGGTCATAGTCTAATTCAAGGTTCGAGTCGGATAAGATTTTTCCTGAACTATCTTTCTCGAAAAGGGTTGATAATTCAGTTACTATTTTATTGAATTTCTTTCTTTGAATATTCACTTAACTGATTTCTAAATTAGTTATAAATTCCAATGAGGAATAAATTAATCATTTATTTGAATATTTTGATCTTGATAGATTTCTCAAATTTTCTTTTTATAATCCGTGTGAATATAAAACGATAGAAATTTCTCTCTCTGAGTATTTAATTATTCATTAATCAAGTACTCATAGAATTTAAACATAGAATTTAAGAGAATTCTAATCTTGATATGAAAATTCTTTATGCATCCATTTATGCATTAAAATCAACTTCAATGGGAATAACACCTTTATAAAGAAATCCTTTTATGCATCTATTTATGCATAAAATCAATTTTGATAGGAATAACTCTTTTAAAATAAAAAGAATTTCTTTATGCATCTATTTATGCATAAAAGTTAATTTTTATAAGAATAACACTTTTATAATAAAAAATTCCTTTATGCATCTTTCTATGCATAAAAATCAAATCTAATAAGAATAACACTTTTGTAATAAAAAAATTCCTTTATGCATCTTTCTATGCATAAAAATCAAATTTAATAAGAATAACACTTTTGTAATAAAAATAATTCCTTTATGCATCTTTTTGTGCATAAAAATCAGATTTAATAATAATAACACTTTTGTAATAAAAATAATTCCTTTATGCATCTTTCTATGCATAAAAATCAAATTTAATAAGATCAACACTTTTGTAATAAAAATAATTCCTTTATGTATCTTTCTATGCATAAAAATCAAATTTAATAAGAATAACACTTTTGTAATAAAAATAATTCTTTTATGCATCTTTCTATGCATAAAAATCAAATTTAATAATTATTATCAGTGATATCCATGCATATTCATAGGTGAATATGTACATGGAGTATTTAGAATATTTCTTTTAGATACATAAATGGTGGGAATTACTCTTTTGGAACAACATAAAAACAAACTTTCTTTTTTCATAAAATTCTGAAAAATTTTGCCATAACCTCCTTTGTATGGCTGATCATTTCTCATTTTTATCTATCTTTATTTAACTTAACTAACCCAAATTAGAATTATAGAACTCGAATCTACACAATTTTCTAAATTCAAGAGAGTAAACAATAAGAAGACTTTAATTAATCACTTAGTCAATCTTTTCTAGGATTGAGAAAGGTTGGAATGTAAAGAAGAGAAGGGGGTGGACTTTCCATCAAAGGCATAGCATTTGAATTTAATTCAATTATCTGTGAAACAAAAAAATCAAGAAAACCATAGATTTTTCATTAAACAAAGTAAGAAAATTAGCTTACATGGAGCTTATAAGCTCTCCTTTGGCTTGAGGGATTGAGGGTTCTACTCTTGTTTGAAGCAAGAGTGGCCACCAATTCACTTTGGAGAAGATTAGGCCAAAAACAATTGAATTATTAAAAAAATTAATGTAAATGGCTCAGGACGACAGGAGTAGAGTAACAGTGCATAAACACTATTAAGCTTTTACAAAGAGGGAGGCTTCTATTTATAGGAAAAAGTGAGCCTCTAACCAAGCAAACTGATTCTAGAATTTTCCAGATTAGTTTGGTCAATTTTTGACCATTTTTGGGTCAGTTCAGCTTACTTTTTGGATCTAGTTTTGAAAAAGGAGAGAGGAGTGGAACTTATAGCCATTTGCAAAAGTTTAGTAATTACTGTGTAATTGGTTGAATGAAATTAAAAACATGTTTTTTATTTTGAAGGATGTTGCAATACTACTATAATTTTAACAAGTTGTAATAAAATCTTTACCAACAAGGGTCCTTTAATGTTATTGGTAGTTATAGGCTGTAGAGATACCTTTGTCTTAATTTGGTGATACTTATTGATTTTGTTGATAGGTTGATTGTGTTGATTTGGCAGAAAAAGGTTGAGGCCACCTTTGTGCATGGTTTTGGTGGCTTGGATTCTATTGTGTCAAAGTCCAAGACATAGGAATCCAAACAAAGTCATTTCCCTGGTAGTATCGTTGGGCTCTTAAGAGGCTTTTTGGGACCTAGATTTGTTGCAATGTTCTCTTTGTTTGGATTGTACTTTTAGGTGATGTACGCCTTTTTTATGGTTATTATTATGAAGATTTTTGCATGGGTGTTGTGTTTTTTGTGAATTGGATGAGGTTGTAGACAATGCTAGTGGCCAGGTGTCTTTTCCCATGGGCATGGTAAGATTTCCATTAACCAATTTGATTTTTATAATAGTGGAAGCCAAATTTGGTTGATCCCCATTTCTCCCATTGTTTTTTTGTGGCTATACTGTATATTGACACCAGCTCCCTCATCTAGGATTGTTGTAGATGTTTTGTTTTTCAATTTCAATGGCAAGGTGGCATTATGCTCCCTACCCTTAAAGTACTTTCCAAACTTGTTGATAGGTGCATTTTGACAGGTGATATTGGGATTAGGAGAACTCTCTTCAAACTTTGTGTCTAACCCATTTATAGGGTTTTGGTTGAATTTCTCATCCATCCACTCTCATATATCTTGCCAAAGGCCTAGGTCTCTTGATAGAAATTCACCCAATAAGAGTGTGATAGAATCAAACATCACCACACTTATTCCTATCGTATCTTTTTATCTCCTTACCCATCCAAAGACAAGCACTCTCATTAATAAAGTGATTTCTCCTTCCAAACCTAAATAAGAGGGGAGAGTGTTCAAAGAGTTCAGTCCCGATTCGTTCAACCGCCTGGATAGTATTAAATTTCGCCCACACACGTCCATTCTACTCTAAAATGGACGACCAACAACTCGGTCCTAAGCTATGAATCCAACAAAAAAAACACTAATCCCACAAAAAATAAAAAAATAAAAAAAATCTCAAAACTCAAAAAAAATCACTAGATCTATTAAATTTCGTCCACACACATGGGTCTTTCACCATGTGGCAAGGAGAAGAAAAATCCCTACAATCACTAGATCTATCCCACACACATGTCCATTCTACTCTAAAATGGACGACCAACAACTCGGTCTCTACAACAGTAACCCATGTTTTCTTCAAGCTTTGTAGCACAACTCAGCATCTGCAACTCCATGTTTTCTTCAAGCTTTGAAGCACAATCACCTACAACTCAGTCTTCTCTATAGTAGGCAGCTCAGTCTCTACAGAAGCTGCAACCCCCCCATGTTTTCTTCAAACTTTGTAGCACCATCACTACCTACGCAAGCAAGTAGATGTGTCTACACAGCCAACAATTATGGTAGATGTCCAAGGGCTTCCCCCTTAATCCCGGCTCCAACAAATTCATGATAGAAAATCGCCTAGTCAGCAAGTCGATGTCATCCATCCCTCTATTAATATTATTACCATTATTGTTGCCTTATTAATGTGGCTCACTTGCTTGAATGATGCAAGGAAGACAATTAAGCGAGATTGGTAGCATAGTAAATCCAATCAAACGCAATTAGGGGAGAGAAATTAAGAACAAAATACAAACATAACATGCAAGTGTAGGTACCCCTGGAGTAATGCATTGATCACAATCATAGAGTATGCACAGCCAAAAATTTCCACTTGATTCTGTTTTTTTTTTAAAAGTTTATGGCTAAAAGACAAATGTAGGAGGAGTGAACTCAACCCTTGCTTTTTGGAAGGGTCCTGTTGACTAGTTTTGAATATTGTTTAGGAAGGCATGCCCTTTGAAACTAAAGTCCTCCCTTGTAGTTTTAAGTGCGGCCCCTTATAATTATGAGTCCACAATTTCTTAAAGATGGGCTTTTGAAGTGACATGCATGTTATTTTTACAATAAGTTTTTGAAGTGACATGCATGCTATTTTTACAATAAGGACGACTCATACTTTATTACACAACTATACATTGAATGAACCTAATATCATTCTACTATTATTTGTGTTCCCGTTGTTGTTAATGAACCATGATCCTATGGAGTTCTCTCTTGTGACAATTAGGGACCACACATGCCTTGAAAGTTTTGCACTTCACATCTCAAAGCCGTTGCAACCATATTGAGGCCATGGAATTGGACAAAGCAAAGAAGCAAAGCAAACGAGGCCAAGTGGTAGTTTTGTAGTGGCAAGGATATTTTGGAGCCTGGCAATATCCTGTCAAGAGGGTGGGTTTTGCACTTGGCATCTCAAGCTCAACGCAATCATTGTGTGGCCATGGTGTCCGGCAAAGCTAAAAAATAAATCAACGAGGCCAAATGAAAAATTTGTGTTGGAATGGTTGCATTCTTTAAATATTAATGATCATTATTTAAACATATATAAATGTCTCTAGTGTTCAAAGTTTAAATTATATAGTCCTAGTATGTGTGGATAGCCGCTAGTATGTGGGCTCCTTTGTGTGGCGGAAAAACCTCTTAAGAGGATCTTATGTAAGCAATGATATATGCAAGCGACACCTCTTAGGGACACTTGGCATCATAGCTTGACATGAGGCATATGTGGTGGTAACATATGTATGCACCTTGTAAAGGGGGGTATCTCCCATAAAGGACTATTATCATAATGATAATTGTGTGCTTAATCTTTGAGATTTTATCTAGTGCCCCTTCTTGCTAATCACTCTTGTTTGACCCCTTATGATTAAACCCTAATACCTAAAAACTAGTATCATATAGTTCACATAGTCGAGTTGTCAATCATCACCACCTCTACCAAAGCTTGAAATCACTACGCCTCAAATGTAAAAAGCTAACCTCGCCAAGTATCACCTATTCAAGGCCACCTATCACCTATCACCTATCACCTATCCAGAGCTGCCAAGACCCATCCATTTCCATTGTCATCTTTGGCGAAGCTACTGGAGGTGCCTAACCAGCCAAACAATGATGCCCACCTTCCCAACAACATTATCCCTACTGAGAGCTGGGCAAGGGGGGTTGCGCATGGGGGGGACTGGTGAGTTGACCGGGGGGGGGGGGGGGGGTTAGAGGGAGAGGGTGGGGGGCTAGCGGGTGGTCAGTGTGATAGGGGGTGCGGGTGAGTGTGGGGTCAACGTACAAGAGAGACTATGGGGCAGTGGGGGCCTGGGGGTCGTGAGGTGAGAGAGGGGGAGACGAGTGGGGGCCTAGGGGTCGTGAGGTGAGAGAGGGGGAGACGAGTGGTGTGGCGAAGGAGAAGGTGTGGGGTTGGGTGAGTGAGCAAGGGAGGGGGTGCTGGTCGGTGGGGTGAGGAGAGAGGGGGGCTAGGGGGTGGTTGGCCACGCAGGAGAGAAGAGAGGGGGTGAAGCAAGGGGGGGCGGTGAGTTGACGAGGGGCGAGAGGGTGAGGGTCAAGGGGGGGTGATGGAGGGAGAGAAGATAGGGGGAGTGGGGTCTAAGGGGGATGGGTTGACGAGGGGGTCGGTGGGGTAAGGGAGAGAGGGGGTGGTTGGTTACTCGGTGGGGTTAGGGAGAGTGAGAGAGAGAGAGAGAGAGAGAGAGAGAGAGAGAGAAGAGGGGGTGGGGGAGTGTGTGGTCGGTGAGGTGAGGGAGAGAAGGGTGGAGTGTGTGGTCAGTGTGAGGATAAGGGAGAGAAGGGTGGGCTGGGAGGGTGGTCAGTGGGTTGAGCGAGGGGGGAAGAGAGTGAGAGTCAGAGAGAGAGAAGCAAAAGGGGGAAAGAGAGAAGTTTTGCATTTTTTTCCTTTTGTGGGTAGTTGGAAAAAATACTGAGGGGGGATTTTTAATTCTTTTCTTTGGATTTTGGAAAAAAAATGAAGAGGGGGATTTTTTTGGTTGACCGGTGAGAAGGGGGTTTAAGTGGTACGAGGGGGTGGGGAGTGAGAACAAGGGAGGGGTCAAGCGTGAAAGAGCAGGAGAGAGAGAGAGGGAGATTATGACGGCGGCGAGGTGTGAAAGATAAACTTTTTTTTAAAAACATGTAATGGAAAAAATAACCCAAAGGGGGGATTTTTTTTTGCTTTTTGTTTTTGAGAGGTGGAGGCCCCGATATCTGGCACTTCACGAACGCCAGAGTGAGTTGAGGTAGGTGTTCTGCTATAGGGTTGGGGAAAAGGGAGCGTGGATCCTCCCAGAGGGAAGTATATCTACCAAGATGAGTCGACCTTGTCTAGCTAGACATGCAAGACCTATGCTCTACACTTTCTACCATGCTCTCCGACCACCACCTAGCACCGTAGTATCCCTACAGGCCTCTCACTCACACCACACCCACCACTAACCACTCACACACCTCACTCACACAGAGAGATAGACAAAACACCACAAGAGCACAACACTGTATACCAAACTGTAGACAAGAATGATACAAGAGAGGCTGTGCTCCAACACAGAGAATGTCATACACCAGAGAATGTGCCCTCCGCGTTGAATGTGCTAGAGTGAAGGTGATACAAGAGAGAGTCCCTTGCCAGAATGTGCTATAATGAATGTCCTACCAGAGAGTGTCTATCCTTCACTATTGCCAACAAGAGAGTTCTCCCTTTATCTCCTCCTTGGGTGTCCTGCTCCTCGGGTGTCCTCCTCCTCAAAGTCCCAACCCTCATCATGTAGTGTAGAAGGAAGATCTTCCGTTGGGAAAAGGGAGATGGTGCTCAAGGGGTGGATGCATTGGTAAGGTGGTACACTTTGGAGCAGTAGAAATAGCAGTTTTTGGGTTGTGGTTTGCAACTTGGAAATGAACTTTGAATTGGAAAAAAAAATGAAAAGATTTTGAAAACTAAGAAAAGAAAATGTACATAACTGAAACAATAGTGGGGGGGATAACTGAAAGTGGTGGGGCAATTATTATTATTTTGTATGCATTCCCACAACATTTGTGTTGTGGAACATTAAGATTACTCAAAACTGCAATACTAGCATCTACTCACCAATTTGTGACTAATAAGAAAACCAATTACTTGCCAATGAGTTAGTCCAACAAGGCTCTGATACCAAGTTACAAAGCATGGATCTAAGGAGGCTCAAAGCAAGTGATCAAAGACATGATTAAGGAGAATAATAAGGTGATTAAAAAAGTAAACAAGATGTTAACAAAATGTTATGCTCACAAAATGTCACATAATCTCATTGTAATAATCAAGTTCCATACACCCATATTTATAGTCTTGGGAAGGACTCCAATCCATGCTTTTTGTGCACCCTAGTGCCAACCATGTGTTCATTAATGCTCACATTACATGTGCAACCTTGTGCTTTCCATGTGTCACCTTCTGGCCATTAACTTTACCTTTTACAAGTGACTATACAAATCAACCTTTGATATTAGACCCTTAGTCTATTCCTTTTTCTAATGTGCATGCTTCTTCTCTTGTTCATGTGACTCACTCCCTACCTCTTCCTTGTGCTCTTTAGCACTCCCTAACTCTTCCTTGTGCTCTTTAGCACCACATATCTCAATAAAGGATACCACTTGGTCATGCCATGCTTGAAAACAAAGGTAGTAACCTATACTCTTTAACTGGTTTTATTTGAGTAGCACTGCTAGGCATTTGTTAATACCACATTTAAGCACTTGCTATATGCCAGCCCGTTTGAAACCGGTTGAAAACCATTTGCAGTGCTTCCAAGCTATTATAGTGGTGTCAATCTAGTGATTGAAAACCTATTGTTATGCTCCAAACATATAAACTGGTTGTGAGCAGACTCAAACCAATAGTCTAGAACCCTTTCAAGTGCCCCTTCTCTTATAAACTTGTCTTCAACCAGTTGCCATTTGTCATACTCTCAATCTATAAAGTGCTTGTCAACAAGTTGGTAGCTAGTTGCCATTTGTCATACTCTCAATTTATAAACTCGTTGTCAGCCAGTGGTGGTTATAAACCCTGCTGGTTTCAAAGAGGTTGGAAAACAAGGCTTAAAAACCATTATAGCCTAATTTATAATCTGATTTTAAACCAATTTTTAAGTTAACTACCAATGTTTACATAACTGGTTGTCAACTTATAAACTGGTTTTAAACTTATAAACTGGTTTTAATCATTGGGTTGTAGACCCTCACAACCTATTATATGGTTATCAACCGGTTGGAAACCTGTGGTAAAAAAACCCTTTAGGGTGCCTCAACTTATAAACTCGGAATCCACTAGTTGGATAAACCATAACCGGTTGCAAATCACATGCTTTTTTCCCAACCTCAAATTTCATAGATGAATTACCATGTTTTAAAGAAATTTGTGTATGTCTTCTTCTAATCATTTGAAAGATGTGCTCCTAATGAATTTCAAAATGTGCAGGCTATACTTCAGCACTGTCTTTTAGTAGGCAAGGATGGGATAAGTAAGACATGACCATGTTGATCTAAGTGAGGTTGTGGAGCATAGGCTTCTCCTTCCTACAACAACAGAGGAAACCCCCTTAAGCACCAATCGACTCTGTTGCATGGTTAATCATCTTTGCACACCATAAATATTTTCTTCCAACTCTAAAAAACTTTGACCCATGTTTGATTCCCCATCAGTTTCATCATAGGAACCAATACAGTTATCATCATAACTATCAATAGAAGTTGAATCAGCTCCTCTCTCTATCTCCAACTTCTCCCCAATGTCCATAATCTTACCTATTTTTAGATCATATCTTATCCTTTTTCCTTTAGGCCTGTCAACAAATAAATCAATACATCCTTTATACCAATCCTGCCTAGACCTCATCGCAACAATAAGCCAGGGTCTTCCTAAGATGATGGGATATGCCCCAACCCCTCTGGCATGACATGTACATCAATTACTATCTTTTTCCAAGTACATTCATCTACATACCCTCAATCACACCCAAACACTTAACTTTTGAACTGTTGGCCATCTTAGCACTAAAATGGATTTACTTGTCACTTCTAAACCCAAATCATGAACTGCTTCCTCTGTCATAACACACACCTAGTCCCCACCATCTATATACACCTTGCTTACTTTCTTGCCGCCCTGAATCCAGATATCAACTATAGGTAAAATGCCAAAAACTTTGCTTAGCTAAACCACATTAACCTCGGGTGTTTTAACCTTGACCCATTTGACACTTGCAAGCTTATGCCACTGTCTTCTTATGCTATAGTTCAGCTTGCAAAATCTGGCCATATGTAATATGTGCCTTCTTATTCTTCATATCTGACAGGAGATTGTAAGGGGATTCCCCCTCACCCAACTGAAATTCATCCATACCAATTTTCCTCCTTATGAATCTAGCTCTCCCTTGCCTACTGGACTTTGACTTCTCCATAGCTAACTTCCCTTTCTCTCTTTCTTGTTGGCCCTTGTTTCCTTACCACAGCACCCTCTGACTCTGACCTCTTTGGCTTGGGAATCTCAACACGATGATATCTTTCTATATGAATATCAACAAGCAAAGGCTCAACCATATGTCCATAGGTACCATGGTTATATCTGGTTGACAAATCATTCTCCCTTTTTCTCTGAGCTAGCTCTGGTTTTTGCATCTTCTTCTTCCAAGCTAACTTCTTCTGGATATGTATCAGGATATTTCAGTTCAACCTTATCCTTAATAACCCCATACAAGAACCCTATAAATCTATCCTTCTTTAGGAAATCGGGAGGTATTTTATTTTCCCCTAATACCCTCACAATCCTTCTCCAGACTCCTTCAAATCTATTTACAATCCTTCTCCAGATTCCTTCAAATCTATTTACAAAAGCAACAATCTCTTCTTCCTCCCCTTGGTACAGCCTATTGAGTTCCTTCCAAAGGTCCTCTAGACTTGCAGCCTTCTCGTACTTTCTTCTTCATGCATTTCTCAAGTACTCCCATTACCACTTGGCTCCTCTGTTAACACATCTTCATATCATTCTCTGGCCGCTCCCTCTCTAGAAGTAGTCTTATCATCCAAGATTTATACACATCATCATCCCTATTGTTTCTCAATGCTATCAACTCAATTCTCCTCAAGAACTCGGTAACATCTTCCCCCTCTCTAGAAGTAGTCTTATCATCCAAGATTTATACACATCATCATCCCTATTGTTTCTCAATGCTATCAACTCAATTCTTCTCAAGAACTGGGTAACATCTTCCCCCATCTAACCTCTAAAAACATCATAAGAAAAATTAGACTTAGGTCTTGAGTTGATCTACAAGTGGTTTCCAACCCGTTGATCAAAGTCCTAAGCAAGAGCTTTCTGTTCCTCAGTGGGGGCACCAAAGCATGTGTGGTGGCTAGGTGATGGCCTCTATAACACCACCTACAGAAACACAAGAAGAAAACATAAAGGGATCAAAACTAGAGGACACCAAGATCCCAACTCCAAGGGCACCAATCAGACCTAATCTTGTCCTCATCCCTCTAGACGACATAATACGACACCAAAACACACTCCAAACATACTAATTTGATCCAAATGTCTCCTTCAGCTCTAATATTCAACTTATTTAATCCAACTGACCTCCTCTACTATCCAGTTGACAATAGAACTATCTCCCGCTGACACATGCCTCACTATAAACCGCTTATGAATGCTGAAGCTGACTCCGGTCAAAAAACTATCATCTAGACTCTTCTATAATCCTCCAGCATCAATTAACCTTAATCCCTCAACCCTAGAAGCTCACCAAACACTTTGTTGACTGCAGGCTGCAAGCTAACTCACCTGACTGAACCTTATGAAACTGACTCAACAAGTGAAAATAGAACTATACATCATATTTGGAGTGGCCTTTGGATTCTCCTCACAATGTGGTCAGGGTAAAACCATATCTATTATCTAATGAGACCATTAGGGTGCTTGTGATAGCCTTTAAAAGATGGTGTAGACACACCCTTTGCAGATTGCCCACACCTCTTACCCCCATGAGGCATTACGCTACATGTGATCTTGCTGCTGCCAATGCATGTCCTTTAGATTGCCCACATTGCTTCATTCACCTTACACTCAATTACACTGATTTTGCTACTGCCAATGCATGTCCTTTAGATTGCCCACATTGCTTCATTCACCTTGCACTCAATTACACTAAACTTTGTGACTTCCGTTGTTCTTTTTGGAGTGCTCCTTGCATCATGCTCCTTAAAAATGATCTTCCATGGTCTCCCAACATACTTACAGACTCGTACATGTGTGTTATACTCTGGTCAATACATGACATCATCATCAATATCAATGACCACACAACGGTTGGCTGGTCTCTTGTGACATGCACTTTCTTTGTCACTAGTGAGGGGGGTAGGCTCCTTATACATGGGTGTTCCTTCAATTGCCTTATTAATTATTTGGACCACTTGGGTTGGCTTGTATACAACCATTCTTTTAGTTTCTCTAAGATTGGTCCTCTCCCTATGTGCTTGCCTTGAGAGTAAGAGACTACCTTAGTGCTTTGAAAGATTACGTTTGTACATGAATCATAAAGAGAAATCTTGCATCTATATCCTTCCCCTGCAAGCCAACTACGATGATTTTTGATAGGTTTGTTCTTGGGGTATTTGGACCATCATTACTTCTCTCTATTGTTGTCATTAACTAAACCCCAATGTGCTATGCGCACCTCCCACAGCTCAACCAAGAGTCCATTGCTATCATATTCCTACCCATCACATGACCATTATGCCATCATTAACGTATCAATCAAGCCTCTACTAATGCAACTTCATTGGTAGGAGCCACACACTTCTTGCACATTGCTTTGTGCTCTCCTTGAGATGTAGCATACACATACTTTGTTGTGTGGGCAACCATGTTTTGCTCCCCATGAAATATACAAAACTCTCCCAATCTATTAGGACATTATTTTTCCCACCATTGAACACATGTTAAACTACATTCCAGTTAGCTTGAGCCTTGTCTGCTGCCATGAAACCAAAGAAATCTTCCCTTTCTCAACCATGATTATGCATTTTTAGAACAGACATTGGGCCTCCATATCCTCCTCTTTCATTTCACATGTTAAAATTGTTAGAAGATTCTCATGCTGATTGAAAACTCTAGTCATTTATGATGTAACACACTTGACCATCCCTGACTACTTTTATACTCTACATTCATAATATTCTACCTTGGATCATAGACATGACAAGACATGGTCACCCAATTTGATGCTTGTTTGGTGTGGTCGAATTGTATCCATGCATGTCGTAGGTTCCTAGAGCCGGTCTATCGCATTTGATTCACTAATTCCAACCTTGAATGGTGGACATCTTGAAAATAAAGCACTTCTCACCTAAGGACCCTTCTCTAAGGAACCTGATTCCTTGAAGAAAGTTGTTAAGTGCACTCTCGTTTCAGCTTTAGAAGTGCATTCAAGAAAAAGCTCTCCTTTGAATTTAGTTATCTAGATTTTAATAACTCTTTTACAAAAACATAATTGCCTAAGTATATTAGCCCGCTACAATGGTCCCATCTCCTCTACAATGTTGATAAACTCTTATTCTCCAACAATTAAATATGAGGAACCACCTTCTTCCACTAGTGCTTCCATTATGATTTCTTTCGCAAGACACATTTGTACCTTTCTTGCCCTGACATTACAATCTACTTCTAACACCTTGGACACCATTTGCTTTGTCCTATTAGTTAGTGCATTTGATGTGCCTACCCATACATTTTGCCAATGGAAACCAATGTGTATAATTAATTGACTCATCATCTCATTGGAGGGCATCACATAATAGATGTAGCAATTGCATGTAGCCATGCACATCACTGGCATTGAGCACAGTAATGGCAACAGAGCTTTCTAGATGCATTGTTGCACTCCTCTCTAGTGGCCGGTGCCTTTAGTATGCTTCCAGTAAAATGTGATATATTTGAGATCCTACGGTTCTTTAAATGTGGGAAAAGCGCATTCACACTTCAAACTACCCACGCAATGGCCGACACACTCCAGGGAAGGCAATGTTAGAGGTTTACAGCTTTGACCTCACTAGTGGGGATCATACTTATGTTGCATGGAGTCCATTCCTACATGTGTTTCCATGGTTGTTGGTGGGAACTCAAATGTAATATCACCTTTATATTGCCTAGGAATCTCCACTGCCTTGATAACCTCTTTAACATTCAACAAATTCTTTGTTAATGTGTTTCCCTTCTTCATGCTCCAAAGGTATTCCAAAATGGTCTTACCATCTCCTCTTGCAAAAATTTGGATAAGGTTGATGCACCGCTTTTGTTGTTATCTTGTAAGGGGCTACATAAATTTATCACATTAGCCTTGAGTTGGAAGTCCTCTAGGCGGGCTATCTATGATGGATATTGGTTGTGGGTTTGAGTTTATGAACTATTGCAAAGTAATTGGCCGAACAGAATGACAAGGGAGTTACTTGTTCTTGTAATAAGAACTTTGCGCTCACGAGAACGCGACCATTGCTGAAACATAGATTCTTCTTAGAAGATGGGAAGGTGATTGTGCAGCTCATTATAAGGAAGAACAAAAAAGAAGTACACAAGAACTAAAAAGAACGACACAATAGGTACCAAGTACACATGAAATAAATGGTGATTAACACCCTTATATCAGTTGGTCATTTTTTATTTGACCATTTTAAAGTAATTATTATTTTTAAAATATTATTAATTCAAAAATAATTTTATGGTAATATATACATACATACATACATACATACATACGTACATATATATATATATATATACATATATATATATATACATATATATATATATATATATACATATATATATATATATATATATTGTGCATAATTTTCAATAATAGATTTTGACAAATAATGGATTTTGCTTGCAGTGGTCCTATCTGTTTTGAAAGGGAATATATATAAGTAAATATACATACATATACATATATACATATGATTATACATATACATATACATATATATGTATACATAAGAATATTCCAAGGAAAAGTGTAGAGGTAAATGCTTGACCATCTAGCAAAGTTGGTAGATGGGTTATTCTAAATAGGAATGATGTTTAAAGTCATAAAGTTATGAAATTTAACCTCTTTCTATTTATTTCTTTTACATGTATGACAAAAGTCACCTAAGTGATTTAAAGTTTCAAGAATATAACGGCTTATGCAAACCCCTCCTTTGCATCATGGAATTCTTGCAACTCACTGTACAACAATGTGGAAATTTGATGAAAAAAAGTGATTGCACTAGTTGGGGGATGTCGTCGAGGATTCTACAATACACAAGACCCTTGCAAATGAAAAGCTTGATCCTCTTCATTGGTAGGTGTCAATGTATATATGTACACACATGCACACACACATATGTATGTATGTATGTATGTATGTATAGGAACACATGGGCTGCATTGTGCATGTGGGCATGCCATGTGTAATTCCTAAACTCGGGCATTACACATGGCATGCCCACATGTATACAGTCTTGAGTTGACTGCTGCCATGTGTAATACCCGATTTTGGGCATTACACGTGGCAACAGTCATGTAGCATACACATGACACGCTGTGCTACCACGTGTAATGCCCATGTGGGCATACCATGTGTAATTCCTAAACTCGGGCATTACACATGGCATGCCCACTGTCAGGCTAAAATCTGAGAGGTATTTTGGTTCAGTGTACATATGGTGTGTGTGGTTTGCAAATGAATTTTGCCCTGAATGCCCTGGCAAGTGTACAGGCCGAGCGGTTTAGTCGTGAGCTGGATTATGCACGTGTTACTTCCCGAGAAAATGCTGGAGATCTGGAGTTTTTATGGCAATTGTGTGATGTGCTGATGGTTGCTAAATATAGGGCACCGCGACTGGCAATTGCAGATTTGGAAATAATGATGCTGATGAAGACGGCGGACAGCTCTCGCTCTTATTTTGGAAAATTATGGCCGTGGCGTGATGATCCGAAGTGCAAGGAGAAGGGGCTCTTTTATTATTTGAGGATGGCCATTACTTGGTGGTTTGGAAGCTTTTAAAAAAATAAAATATTAATATATCCATGTGGCCAATTTAGAAGGCCACATGGAAGGAAAAGTTGGCAGCCAGCAAATCGTCGAGAAGGTGGTAAAAGGAGTCGCCAGAAGGAAGCGAAGGTGTGCGTCGCCAGAAAAAAGCGGAAGAGAAGCCTTGCTGGAAAGGGACGCAATGCCAGGGGGGTCGTCGCCTTGCTGACAGTGAGGGGCCAGCTGCAGAGAGAGAGAGCTGAGGGGCCGCCGTGTGCCAGACGAGTGCTTGGAGATGTGTGTGCTGGCTGGACGAAAAAGAGTCGCTGGCGCTTGCTGCAGACAGAGAAGGTGACTGTGTGGCTGGTGATCGCAGTCCTGAGGAGAGGTGTGAGGCCTAGTTGGCCGCTTGGGATTGGAGACGGGCTGGTGAAGCCGAGGTAAAGGAAGGCGAAGCTGGAGTACTGCAGCTACGGAAAGTGTGAAGGCCGCCTTGGTGGACAGTGTAGCTGGAGCGCAACCATAGGTGGCAAAGGGGAGGAACCGCCTCGTGGAAGAGTTGGCGAGAACGTGAAAGCAAGGTGTCGTTGTGTGTACAAAAGGTAAAGAAGGCCTCGAAGGCAGACGTGAAGCGTGGTGGCCGCCGGGTAAAGGAGCCATCTGGTGATAAAAGTTGAGCAGTGCGAAGAAGTGAGAGTGGTGACTGTCTAGTGCTGGAGGTTACTGGACAGTATAACAGGCACAGAGAGTGTGAGAGACTTTGTTGGGTAGCTGTGCAAAGCCAGAGGCAAAGAGAGAGAGAATCTGGTGATTGGCGCAGCAAAAGAGCAACAAAGAGAGGCTGCAGGCCTATGGATGATGGTTTAGTATAGGCTGGTGATTGGAACAGTATAAAGGGCTGCTGTGAGGAAGGGTACATGTGATGTGGCTTGGGCTAGATTTCTGAGGATGCTGCGGTGAGCAGTGGGTTCGTGGTGAAGAGGTTTTGCAGAGGCTCTGGGGTTGGTGAGACTGCTGGTCACGACATACAGAGAGTGGGAGCTGCTGAGTGAAGGTTAGCTGGTGTGGGCGCCTTCTGGTGAGAGTAGCTGGTCTTGTGTGGGCGGTGATTGCAGGCAGAGTGTGGATGCTGACCAGAGAGGGAGCCTTGGGTTTTTGTGTGTGTTGGATGCAGAAATGGTGCTGATGTGTGGGCTGGAGACAGTGGGGCTCGCCTACGACAATTGGCAGGTAGCAGCAGACAGAGAGTAGCCAGGCTACAGAGGAAGTGAAGAAGGGTTGCTGGTGTGGGCGCCCTCTGGTGATTACAGAGATCGGGAGACAGAGGCTTGGTCGTCAGACGCGAGGGTGTATTCCCTTGGCAGTAAATCCTGGCCAGAGTCCTGGTCTTTGGTGTATTTGCTGTGTTTATACAGTGTGTATGGTGTTGTGTGTTTGCTGAATATATCATCTGTCCTTCATGGTTCTGAGCTGTCTTATGGTGTGGGTGGGTGGCGAATGTTGAGAGAGTGTTCCAGCCGGTGGCTGGTGGTGCCCCGTTCGTGGTAGTTTTTCCAAGTTTGGGAGGTGGAAGAGCTATAGAGGCAGGCTTTTCTTTCTTTTTTTCACCTCACATCCTTCTGGTGCCCCCACTGAGGAGTTGCTCAGGCATTGTGTGACTGAGGAGTGGCTCAGTTGACAGAGGATAGCTCAGGGATTTCTCTTACGAGGGTGTATGCCCCAGAGTGAGAGATTGAAGGAAGGTGTTTTTGGGTTTTTGTTTGGGATTGGAAGTGAAGTTTTGGGATCAAGATGATGTCTTACCCAGAGTTTTATGGTGGTCCGAATGAGGATGTGGCAGATTTCTTGGAAAGAATGGAGGTTGCATGTATAAGCAACCATATCAGTGAGCAGGTACAGGTGTTGCGGCTGTTGAGCATCTGTCTGAAAGGAGATGCAAGGACCTGGTACAGGGCTTATGAGGAGTCGTTGAGGGATGCTGTTCCACGCATTGAGATGACTGAGGATGGACTGAAGACAGCACTCAGCCAACAGGTTCAAGAAGGTGGAAGACCCCGACAAGATTTGGCATGAGGTGCAAGCTCTGACACAAGGTGAGTGTGAATCAATAGATGATTATATGAAGAAATTTTCTTTGCTATGGGAGACTCTATGCAGGGCTTTAGGGGAAGATCAGGTGCCGCCTGATATGATGAAGAAGAACAAGTTTGTAGCTGGACTTAAGAGGAGTATTCGCTGGAAAGTGGAATTGAAGAAGCCCAGGTCATTTGAGGATGCGGTGGAAATTGCTAAGTCAAAAGATTGGAAACTGCAGCGGATGAATCAACTGGGGATGATTCCAGTTGTAGCACAGCCGGAGATTCGTAGAGTGGAGGCTACACCCATGAGTGCAGTGATTGAGAGGATGAAGCCCACTGAAGCCCAAGCTATGCAGATGATGCCACAAGCTGGTTAGGGAGTACCTATGGTTCCTGCAGGTTCTGATGAGGGATTGCGACAGGATATGAAACAGATGGTTGATCTTATGAAGAATTTGAGCCTAAATTTAATGGGAAGTACAGGTGGTGGACGTGGTAGAGGCCGAGGTAATTATGAAGGGGGAGATGGACAAGCAGGTTATGGACGTGGTCGCGGTAGGGGCCGTCATTTCATTCCTACATGTTGGAACTGTGGTGAGCTTGGTCATTTGAGTACAGATTGTGATAAGCCTCAGCGTATGGGTGGTGACATGTACCCACTACCTTCACAGTTACCTGACAGGTCGAATGATTATGGTATTGATATCAGGGATCAAGCAGGTCCGAGTGGAATCATAGCTGAAGAGAAGGGTAAAACTAAGGTGATAGATGTGGTCACCCTTGAGAAGACGAAGGAAGCAGAAGCTGATTTGATGCCCTTGGGGAAACGGATGCCACAGGAAAGGGAAAGCAAGGATGCTGCAGGGCCCAGCAAGAAGAAAGGAAAAGTGAAGGAAGGAGAGGATGTGAAGGTCAAGCAGAAGAGGAAGCCTCGTAGGAAGTTTCAGGTAACTGGGCAGGATAGCTACAGTTTGCAGAAGGACATGGCTGAAAGGAAGGCTAACATTACTTTTGGGCAATTGATAGAATTAGCTCCTAATTTGAAGCGTCAGTGGAAAAGACTTGTGAATCCGAGAGAGAAGGAGCCTGCCAAAGGGATAGTGACTGTTCTATCTATTTAGGAGTTACCTGATATATGTCCTGTGGTGAATGTGTGGTATAAAGGGAAGAATCTGGGAGAGGCATACATAGATGGTGGAGCACAGATTTGTGTGATCACATTGGCAGCTGTGGAGAGGCTTGGTCTTGATTTTACTGAAGCATCTGGATTTCGAATTCGGCTAGCTAATCATCAGAAAGTCAAATGCTTAGGTATGGTTAAGGAATTGGAATTGGAAGCTTTTGATGTGAAGGTGCTTGTGGATTGTCATGTTATGCCTGCAGGAATGGGTGCATTCCCCATTATTTTGGGAAGACCATGGCTGAGAGCGGTGAAGGCTGTTCAGGATTGGAGAAAAGGGGTTATTACTCTATATGACAGGAGAGGGGATAAGAAGAAGTTTAACATGGATAACCAGAAGCCTGTCAATGATGAAGAGGAGAGTGAAGCTGATTCGAGTGATGATACGACCAGCACCACTACTAGTGAGGAAACAGAGGATACTTCATCGAGTGAGGAGGATGCAGAGATGGATGCCGTGGTTATTGATGAGGAAATGCTTAGTGATGAGGTTGCTGAACAGGAAGAAGCCATACATGAGGAATGCGAGGAGGTACAAGTGGATTCTGAGCAAAGGTATGCCTGTGATGTGAAAGAGCTTGCTTTTAAATCTTTGGATAATGAACCTGTGTGGGATGAGTGGGATATAGATAGTCTACAGGATGATGAGCCTGAGTTGGAGATGGATGACCAAATGTGCATAAATATTAAAAAAGCCATGATTAGAATTGAGGCTATGAAGAAAGAGAAACACCAGAAGACTTTGAATGATGCTACTGCTATGGATGAGAGGGATGCTGTAATAGGTGAATTTCTTGGTGGCCTTGATGAAGATGAGGATACAGGAACTGAGGTGGATGCTTTGGCAATAGTGCCTGTTGAAGAGGAGTTTGTTTTGCCTGTGGTGGCTGGCTTTGATGGTGGGGTTTCTTATGCTGATGAACAGGAAAGTGTTATGGTACAACAGGTTTTTTTTGATGAAGCTTTCATCAATTTTTACTCTCAGCAAGAGCTGCTGCATTGGTTCTCCGATATTGGTGCTGATCGTATCAAGGATATTGGGATTGAGATGAGGCAAGATGGTGTGTATGTCAGGAGCTTTGTCTCCAGAAGCTCAGGTGATATATTGTGGGAAGTGGGATGGAAAATTATGCCTGTGGAAGATGATAGAGTTTCTTGGATCATTTGGAATAGAGATGTGCTGATTACACTGTATGATGCTCAGAGGATTGATGGAGGGAAACGTGGTCATCGGAGGAAAACATGGTTATATGCTTTCTGCTGATCATAAATGATTCAGCAGGCTAGGGGTTGGGCAAAGTATGTCAGGCTAAAATCTGAGAGGTATTTTGGTTCAGTGTACATATGGTGTGTGTGGTTTGCAAATGAATTTTGCCCTGAATGCCCTGGCAAGTGTACAGGCCGAGCGGTTTGGTCGTGAGCTGGATTATGCACGTGTTACTTCCGGAGAAAATGCTGGAGATCTGGAGTTTTTATGGCAATTGTGTGATGTGCTGATGGTTGCTAAATATAGGGCACCGCGACTGGCAATTGCAGATTTGGAAATAATGATGCTGATGAAGACGGCGGACAGCTCTCGCTCTTATTTTGGAAAATTATGGCCGTGGCGTGATGATCCGAAGTGCAAGGAGAAGGGGCTCTTTTATTATTTGAGGGTGGCCATTACTTGGTGGTTTGGAAGCTTTTAAAAAAATAAAATATTAATATATCCATGTGGCCAATTTAGAAGGCCACATGGAAGGAAAAGTTGGCAGCCAGCAAATCGTCGAGAAGGTGGTAAAAGGAGTCGCCAGAAGGAAGCGAAGGTGTGCGTCGCCAGAAAAAAGCGGAAGAGAAGCCTTGCTGGAAAGGGACGCAATGCCAGGGGGGTCGTCGCCTTGCTAACAGTGAGGGGCCAGCTGCAGAGAGAGAGAGCTGAGGGGCCGCCGTGTGCCAGACGAGTGCTTGGAGATGTGTGTGCTGGCTGGACGAAAAAGAGTCGCCGACGCTTGCTGCAGACAGAGAAGGTGACTGTGTGGCTGGTGATCGCAGTCCTGAGGAGAGGTGTGAGGCCTAGTTGGCCGCTTGGGATTGGAGACGGGCTGGTGAAGCCGAGGTAAAGGAAGGCGAAGCTGGAGTACTGCAGCTACGGAAAGTGTGAAGGCCGCCTTGGTGGACAGTGTAGCTGGAGCGCAACCACAGGTGGCAAAGGGGAGGAACCGCCTCGTGGAAGAGCTGGCGAGAACGTGAAAGCAAGGTGTCGTTGTGTGTACAAAAGGTAAAGAAGGCCTCGAAGGCAGACGTGAAGCGTGGTGGCCGCCGGGTAAAGGAGCCATCTGGTGATAAAAGTTGAGCAGTGCAAAGAAGTGAGAGTGGTGACTGTCTAGTGCTGGAGGTTACTGGACAGTAACAGGCACAGAGAGTGTGAGAGACTTTGTTGGGTAGCTGTGCAAAGCCAGAGGCAAAGAGAGAGAGAATCTGGTGATTGGCGCAGCAAAAGAGCAACAAAGAGAGGCTGCAGGCCTATGGATGATGGTTTAGTATAGGCTGGTGATTGGAACAGTATAAAGGGCTGCTGTGAGGAAGGGTACATGTGATGTGGCTTGGGCTAGATTTCTGAGGATGCTGCGGTGAGCAGTGGGTTCGTGGTGAAGAGGTTTTGCAGAGGCTCTGGGGTTGGTGAGACTGCTGGTCACGACATACAGAGAGTGGGAGCTGCTGAGTGAAGGTTAGCTGGTGTGGGCGCCTTCTGGTGAGAGTAGCTGGTCTTGTGTGGGCGGTGATTGCAGGCAGAGTGTGGATGCTGACCAGAGAGGGAGCCTTGGGTTTTTGTGTGTGTTGGATGCAGAAATGGTGCTGATGTGTGGGCTGGAGACAGTGGGGCTCGCCTACGACAATTGGCAGGTAGCAGTAGACAGAGAGTAGCCAGGCTACAGAGGAAGTGAAGAAGGGTTGCTGGTGTGGGCGCCCTCTGGTGATTACAGAGATCGGGAGACAGAGGCTTGGTCGTCAGACGCGAGGGTGTATTCCCTTGGCAGTAAATCCTGGCCAGAGTCCTGGTCTTTGGTGTATTTGCTGTGTTTATACAGTGTGTATGGTGTTGTGTGTTTGCTGAATATATCATCTGTCCTTCATGGTTCTGAGCTGTCTTATGGTGTGGGTGGGTGGCGAATGTTGAGAGAGTGTTCCAGCCGGTGGCTGGTGGTGCCCCGTTCGTGGTAGTTTTTCCAAGTTTGGGAGGTGGAAGAGCTATAGAGGCAGGCTTTTCTTTCTTTTTTTCACCTCACACCCACGTGTATACAATCTTGAGTTGACTGCTGCCATGTGTAATACTTGATTTTGGGCATTACACGTGGCAACAGTTACGTAGCATATACATGACATGCTGTGCTACCACATGTAATGCCCAGTTTGGGCATTACACGTGGTAGTGTCATGTGTCATGTGCATGCCACACACACAACACATACCACGATGCCTTTTTCTATTGTCTAACGGCTTCTTACGGCATTAGACAATGAATGACCCCTCATAAGAGAGCTACTAGATAATAAAGGTGATGTGATAGGGGTTACTAGGGGGACAAGCCTAAAGTATATCAATAAATACCCCTACTTTAGGTCCTAAAGATAGTGGATAGAATGTACACTCCCCACCACTCCCATTGGTCCAAACTTGATTAAAATGTCATTAAAATTAATCCTAA
Source organism: Cibotium barometz (assembly GCF_041138505.1). NCBI lineage: Eukaryota > Viridiplantae > Streptophyta > Polypodiopsida > Cyatheales > Cibotiaceae > Cibotium > Cibotium barometz. The sequence goes on along the minus strand of NC_141074.1, from coordinate 20,964,940 downwards.
AGGGCCCTTTTGGTAGTCCATGTTTCCCCTAATGATTAAACAACATAGCTGAAACCAAAACATAAGATTTCATAAGTCTATAGTATAAACAAGCTTCCCTATGTATATACAACAGAGCAAATCTCAACAACCCTAATCAGGTTTTGGGGATAAAGTAGGAAAAAGAGAACATAATGAAACCAAGGAACCTTTGTGCTCAAATGTCACCAGCCAGCTTTGTGACTTCTCGATTATATGCAAGTTAACTTGCTAGATATGGCCACCACAATTGCCGATGGTCACCATAATTTCCACTACCTTCTTTAACTCCTTGTCAGTCATCTTGCCAACGGCCATCATAAGCATGTTAAGCAACAAAATAACTCAAGAAGACACAAGATGTAGTCCACAAAGAACTAGGCACATAGCCCATTTACTCAAGTGCTAATACAAGGGTTATACAATGGTTGTATGGACCTAATTGTGACCTCCCAATATATAGGGATAAGGGGAAGAAGGCACCTACTTGAATGAAATCATCCATGATGTATTATTCCCCTTAAGATAATCTAAGGCCACCTCCAAGATCTCCTCAAATAGGGTGCCCACTTGACCCATGCCATGTGACTCGCCATCTAGAATCCTATTTTTGACTAGCTTATCTAGTCCCTTTTACACCTTGTAAAAGCACCCACCATAAAGGTTAAAGATAAACCTAAGGCTAAACCATTAATTACAATACGGGCTACCTATGACCTATCTCTTGACCAAGCCATAGCCCCAAGCCATAGCCCAAGACTTTTGGCAAAGAGTCACAACCACAAAATAGACCCTCACCATAACCTCTCTTGACTTCCAGCACTACTGCGAGATTACAAATGCGATGCTCCACAAAAAAAAAAAGGCACAATTGGAAGCCACAAAATCAAGACCTACACAACCACTACCAACACCCTCTAGCCCCTCCTCTAGTGCCATTGACAAGAAGGTCGATGCCTTAATGGACACTGCAACCAAAATCCCTCTCGCCATCCCTCCCCAAAGCCCCTACAAACTCCTTGACCTCCATTACAAGAAAATCCACCTCAACTTTCTTCAACATGACATCTTCCTTGTTAAGACGAACCCCTCTCTCACACCACATACACCTATATCCTCACCAAGATCCCACTCCCTAGCATCACCCTCCTAGCTCATTTCTTCTTCTCGGGCCTCATTTCCTTCACCCACCCCCAAATATTCTACGACCTTCCTACCCACCCTCTCCAAGAAAACCTCATGAGTTAGTCCCATTGCCTACACTTCGAGATCCCCAGGAACCCAAATGATGTCATCAACCTCTCTGTCACTGTGACGAGCTCCATCCTTATCCCTACCCATCCCAATGGATAGCTAATGCACTGCGCTACCTCCACCAGAGGGCGTGTGAGGGGCACTAAGGGAGATAGGGCATGTGAGAGGGAGCTACCCACTAGTGTCACTTCACCTCCCTTGGGCCCCACTAGACCTGCAAGACCAAAAAGTAACCCTAAAAAATAAAATTTTCCCCCCTCCAAAAAAGTGATTTTATCCCCAAAAAATTTCTTCCATATTGTTCTATAGTGAAAAAGGATTCTCAAAGCTTCCTAGCCCCTTTCTATGCTCTTATACTAATTACACATTTAAACCATTAGTCCTAGAGCTCTCTAATCCCTCTCTAATCTTTCTTGTAACCTTCTAATCTCTTTTTAGTGTTTGTTTGTAAGCTTGTAATCTCTCTTCAATCCTCTTGTATGTCTTTAATCTCTCCTTTATCTTTCAACAAATTTTAAACCCTCTTGCAAGCTTCCATATCTCTACTAATCTTGCTATAACCTCTCTAATCCCTCTCTAATATTGCATGTATTCTTTTAATATCTTTCTAATCTTTGTTGTGAGCTTGTAATCTCTCTTCAATCCTCTTGTGTGTCTTTAATCTCCCCTTAATCTTGCTACAAGTTTGTAACCCTCTTACAAGTTTCCATATCTCTAATAATCTTGCTATAACCTCTTTAATCCCTCTCTAACCACTTGTAAATCTTGTTGCAAGGTTTAATGGCTCTCTAAGCTCTTGTCTAATCCTCCACCAGCCTTCTAGCCTCCCTATTCCTCCTCTAATCCCACTTAAGTCACTTTATCCTCTTGTAAGCAAGTTCTCAGCCATGGAAACATCGAATAGGAGACCTAGTGATTCCATCTTTGAGTATGTTCTTAACAACTCTAGAATGAGCAAGGTATGCGGGTTGGAGAGAGATTCGAGGGTTAATAATTGGGTTTACTTGCAGCCAAGCTCAAGAGGGCCACATAGAGTCAAATGTTGTGGTGTTTTGGAACATCATTGGAAGGGAAGATTGCTAGCTTTCAAGAAAACTCAAAATAAAGGCATGGTGGCAGTGGTTCAACATGTCTACATGGCTTCAGACATTCATCTTCCTCCTCAAATGGCAAAAACCAAGTTTCCTTGTAATTATAAGTATTTTGTTACTAATGTGGTTCTATTCAAATCATTTTGTTATACCCTTGTTGTTCACTTCTTCCCTTTTGGTGGTTTTATGTATGCAGACATATTCCCATCAAGTTATATAGAGGACCAACCATTGAAGATCATAATAGGGACCTTCAGTGCTTTCCATTCCACCATAGGTGAGGTTTTATTTCCCAACAAGAACCCTAGGACACTTCTTGGCAGTAGAATATTCTTTTTCACACACTCTTACATAGTTCCCTCTAGGCCTAAAGACTATGGAAGACTTGAAAAGCTTCCATTTCCCTCATTAGGCAGTATAGAGTGTCCAATCCCAAAAAAATGGAGTGTAGATGCCTTCAAACAAAAGATGATTAGTGATATCCAATCCTCTTTAAAATTTACAAATCTCTCTCGATCAGTAGGTCTTAGTTCATATTCTCCCATTCATCTTTTTGTGCACATGTTTTGTAAGCTCTTGCCACAAGCCACCAGTATGCTTATTTGTGAGAAATTGTAATTTGAGCATATGAATGGTTTATTTGGAAATGCATGGGATATAATGGAAGGGGTGCATAAGGGAGATGTATATTCTTGCAGAAATGTGATTTCAAGTATCACACTTTGATACTTGAAAGCACGCTCAAATTATACATCCGATTCCACTACGAGGGATGGATGAAGAAAAAGGGGGAGTGGATACCATTGCAGTCATGTGAGGGTGTTTAATTCACCCATAGAACTACCGGGGTCAAACTACCCAATGGCACCATTAACCTTGTCAACACTATGGAGCTTAGTAGACGTTCAAGAACACCTACTAATCATGGGATTTAAGGAAGTACAAGATGCAAGCTTCAAGATAGAATGTCGAAAAGTATTTTCTTTTTCCTTATTGATTTTTGTGTTGAGTTTTCTTAACCATCCATGCTCTGGTGATATTTGTTCATATGTGTTTATGTAGATTCGGAGATATATGGAGAAGTCTTTCATGGTTCGTGACTCTTGGATGGATGGGGGTGTGGAATTACAATCAGGAGTATAATTGGGTAATGCCAATGTAATTATTTTTTGTTGTAATCCAACTTTTGCCTATTTGGATGATAATGTAATGAATGGCACGGACTATTTGGAATAAGTTTGAATGATTGCAATAAGTTCAATTTGGATAAGTTTGTACAAACTTATTATTTGGATATGTTTGATTAAATATATTACTTGGATTAAGTATTATAATTAAAATGACTACATTTAATAAAGTATTTTGGGTGGTTGGCCCTTTTTTGTTAAGTGTGAAATTATCGATTTCAAACCCTAATTTCTTCTATAAATAGGAAACATCTCTCATTTTTGTCATTTGTATCACTAGTATAAGATTCCTCTCCCCAACTTTTGAGGTGTATAGGTATAAGAACCTCCCCTTTCGATCTTGTAATTATTTCCCTCTCTGAAATAGAAGAAGATCCTGTTTTATCTTGTTTTGGCCTGGAGAGAGAAAATGTCTAGAGGGAGGTAGTCCAAAATTGAGATATTTTTGGATATAAAAATCCTCCTAATGTCTAAAATGGTTTCCCCTAAAACAGAAATTCAAAAAGAACTTTCCAATGTGCAATTAGAATTAATTAAAAATGTGTATAAAGGACCTTAGCCTAAGGGTCTAGATTTTCAAAAAAATTTGGATTATGGTCCAATTAAGGTTCCTATGGGCCAATAGGATCAATCCAAGTGTGGGGAGGAGATAAATCCAATGAATAAAAGAAAATACCCAAAAATGAGTAAATGCCCACATAAGATGAAGAGTTGACTGAGTACAAGGTTTATTAGTTAAAAACTATGAGATATTACTAAAAAATGAGATATTTTGGTATAACGATACATTTTTGACACCTTGGTAAGGAAAAGTGGGGACTTCAAGGAGACGCCTAATTCACACATGTGGTGGAGTTTTTAACTCAAAAAAATTGTGATATTTTTATCTCTCCTCCCTCCTAGATCAGACCAAATCAAAAGGGAGCCAAACTAGGTCCAAATCTTGTCCAAATTCAGCCAAAAATTGAACCTGGAAATTCTAGAACCTAGTTCAACTTGGTTAGAGGCCTCCCTCACCTATAAATAGATCCTTAGCCTTTTGTAAAAAAATCTGTGAACTATACCATGCCAGTATTATACTAAAATAATGATATTTTTTATTATCCCTTAAAAATCCTCTATTTTGGAGAGAGTGGAGCCTCTCTCTCTCTTCAACCATCCTTGGAGGTTTCCTTTCAATACACTAACAAATTGATTGGTTGGGGGCTTCTTCTAAGATAGAGAAGCAAGCAAAAACAAGAGGTAAAGTGTAATTTTATGGTTTTTCTCTACAATTCTCAATGTTTTCACTTCTCAATCCCTCTCAAGCTTGAGAAGTTTCTTAATTAAATGTTTATAATACAAATCAAGCTTTTCTTAAGTGTTGTAATGAATAATTATGAAAAGTTTACATTTATGCTTAAATTAGGATGCTTTTTGTGTTTATCTCTCTCTCCCCCAAAGAATGGTCATTCCTATGACCAATTCTCTATCCAATTGATGCTTCTCATGGAGAAATTCTCAATTCATAAATCAAACTCTAGGCTTGTGAAGCTAGAGGTTAAGAAAATGGTTTTTTATACTTATATGCTTGTAAATTATGGTAATATTATGAGATAAATGCATAAATTAGATTTAAGGTTAAAAGATAGTTATACTATCATAATTACATTACTAAGTCTTATTCTTTTCAAAAATATTAAAATTTGTCAGTAATAACAACAGAGCTATGGAAAATTTTTTAAGAAATTGATACATAATTCATTCTTATGCATAACATGAAAAGAGGACTTCCTACCATATTCTAGGATTTAATATCCTAGGTTAAAAGAATGATTTTCATCACATGCGATGAAAAATTAATTTTTAAGGTTTATGTATAATTGAATAATTAAGAAAAGAGAAAATTATGATAATTTTATTTAAATGATAAAAGAGAAATTCCCATGACATTTGAAATTCAATCATTTAAATAGGAAGAGTGAAATTCTTAGCATATTAGAATTAATGAATATTTTATTTAAATTCAAAGAGAAATTTTAGATAAATTTATTTTATGTATGAGAAATATTTAAATGATAAAAGAGGAATTCCCATGACATTGGAATTCAATCATTTAAATGGGAAAAGTGGAATTCTTGGTATATTGAAATTAATGGATATTTTATCTAAATTTAAAAGAGGAAAAGAGGAATTCCCATGACATTGGAATTCAATCATTTAAATGGGAAAATTGGAATTCTTGGTATATTGGAATTAATTTAAAAATTTGAGAAAGAATATGAAAAAAGTCGTCGAGAAAAAGAACCTTTATCTAGGCCAAGCAATTGGCAGAAATTTAGAAAAAGTCCCATTATCTAAAGCTACTAAATAGGAATAGGATGTGAATGGATGTGATAAGATATGAATGGATGTGATAAGATGTAAATGGGATGTGATAAGATATGAATGGGATATGATAAGATGTGAATGGATGTGATAAGATATGAATGGGATATGATAAGATGTGAATGGATGTGATGTAAATGGGATGTGATAAGATGTGAATGGGATGTGATAAGATGTAAATGGGATGCGATAGGATGTGAATGGATGTGATAAGATATAAATGGGAATATGTGATGTGATGTGATATGAATCAGGATAGATGTGAATGAATGAGATGTGATGTGAATGGATGTGATGTGATGTGATGTGAATTGGGATGATAGATGTGAATGAATGAGATGTGATGTGAATGGATGTGATGTGATGTGAATCACGATAGATGTGAATGAATGATATGTGAGGTGAAATGGATGTGATGTGATGTGATGTGATGTGGATCGGGGTAGATATGAATGGATGAGATGTGGATGAATGTGATATGATGAGATGTGGATATGGGTAGATACGAGTGGATGAGATGTGATGAGTATAAATGTGGAAAGATGTGATGAAATGGAAAATGATGTGATTGGATGAGAATTGATGAAGGACGATGGGAATACGTATGATTGAACTTGGATTAAGTAATGTGGATTGATGTGGAAAGACAAGAGTTCGTTATAGAAACTGTATTTATGACCTGTTTTTAAATGACTGTTTTATGTCAAGAATGCTGGGGAAGCATTTTGACTGTCTTGTGAATGAGGTCATGGAGACCTAAGTGATAAAGTTGCAACAGCTGACTGAGAGTCAACAAAGGATGTCTTGCGTAGCACGGTCAGCAGAGGTCTTGACTAGCCTCAGTTTGATTTAAATGGTGAGCTTCTGGTACGGTGGATGAGGGACCAAGGAAGCGGCCTATGAGTGAAGCGCTAGGTGACGTGTGAAGGATCCTAGAGGGTGTTGACCATATGGTGCTCGGGCTCTCAGGGGTCGACAAAGATACCCACGCATGCGTCGAAGAAGATATTGGAACAAGGAGTAAGAGTTGTTTTTTGAATTCAGGCATGGATCTGGTTGATTGACCTTGCTGGTCCTTCAAACGGATGAGTCCATGGCTCTTTTATATGGATCTGCTGGGGTTGATCTTGCTGATCTTCAATGGAGAGTCCATCTAGATTTTTATAAGTGAATATATTTTTGGGTACTATGAGCTAGAAACTATTAAAAAGGCCCTTGAGTGGACAGGTGGTGAGCGTTCTGGTTGTGCCAATGATGCGATAGGTTCACCGATGAAGGAATGATTGGAAATTAGAATTCAACTAGATATTTTGGAGGATTATGATCAGTGATACCAACTGGATATTTTGGAGGATTATGATCAGTGATACCAACGTTTCATTAAAAGATTATTTTTTAAAGACAGTTGAATCTATGAAAAAGGCAATTTCATATTAGGTGTGTAAGTGGTGTGACTAGCTTGAAATTTGCATGAAGTTCTAGCTAGGGGGCCTGGGAACTCTTTTCCCTAGTACTCAAGACAAAACCTAACCAAATTCCTAAATGGATCCCATCACTACAATGGTTGGGCGGTTGGCTAACCCACGGGACAGGCTGTACTGATGGATTCCTAAAATGAGACTCAATTCTATTATGGTACGATAGATGAAGTAAATGCTGGATAGTAATTGTTCTATGGAAAAGAATCAATGGCTGTGCCTCTCGATGAGGAAAAAAGCATTGGTCTCTATGATCCAAGTGCAAGTTTCTTCCTTGATCTAACCAAGTGACTTATAGGTTTGGTCGAATCAGTTTGGTCAATGATGACCTTGACTACATTAGAGTAGAAATATCACATGGAGGAATCCCCTGTGCTTTCTGGGAGAGGGAAGTTTTTTTTGGGGTTCGGTTTTAGAAGAACTGAGGGATTAGTCTCTTGTCCAGATATCCGTGGGCGAGGCCCTGAGTGAGAGGCTCTGCCCCACGTAAGAAGTGCTACTTCCGCTGCTAGCACCCCCGAATTCGTTATGCGGAGGGGGCAGGGATCTTTCAACTAGCACTTGTTAGGATCATTTGTATTTCCTATAACTTGGCTTGCAATCTCAGATCCTAACGGATCATTCCATGGCATATGACAAATTTCTTGCATTCCTAGAGAGGACTGTGTGGGCTGGCCAGCAAGAGCTATTCACATTTTCTCTTACACCATTGACTTCAAAGCAACTATCCTCCTTGCTGAACATGACTACAAGGAGACCTTGGAGTACATGGAAACATACATAAATCCTTTTTCTGTGATCATCCTTGATAGTAACACTCTCTAGGTCCCTTGCGAGCTTCTACACTACATCAACAAAACCGATGCAAACTATCCTAATAGATTGCATGATATCAACAAGATGTACAAGAAGATGGGCACTTCAAGGTGCTCTTCACTCAGGAAATGGCTACCCTTGGTAAGGGAAACATTGTGAAATGGATCTAGGTAAAATATGGAATCAAACACATCAAAGCAAGAATCTAGTATCCATTAATTATGGGATTAGTTATCAAATGGCTCAACACATGAATATACAAGAAAGAGAGAAAATCTATAAGTGCATGTAGCAAGAGAAGATGCACAAATAGCCTAAGTGTGTTTAACCTCTCACCAAGAGGATGACCATGGAAGGCCAAATCTCCATAGATGGAGCCCAAAGGTACAAGATAACCAAAATTAGTAAAAGTGTCAAAAGATGTCAAAAGATCCTACCAATGTACCCCATTTCCCATGGGCCCCTATGTACATGTGGAAATCAAGCTCTATGGTTCATGACAAACCATCCCTTCCCAAAGATTTTGTCCTCAAAATCATACAAGATATTTACAATTGAATCGCAATCTCAATGTAAACCCATGGGAAGTAGAGAGGTCTTCAAAAATGCACCTCGAATACATTTGGAATAGGGAAACCAAATGTAGTGAAGCCGGAAAACTCCTTCTCCAAAAATAGCATGTAGGACTATTACGGCAGCCATGTTTGTCGATGAAGCTTCCCTTGAAATTCTTCATGAAACCTCCATAAAATGAGCTCCAAATGATGCGTAGCCGTACCCAAAAGGTCCCACATATTTGTCATCAAATCAAATGATCTTCCAAGTGTGTTGGAGTAGAGTGATAACCCCAACAATAGATCCAACCAAAGCTGTCCAGAAATTACAGCACATATAAAACCTCATGATATGCCCATTCTCCACATAATAATCATGCCACTTGATCAAGGAATACTTCCATCAAGTAAACCATGTTGTTGAACATACTCCATTGATTGCCAAGTAGCCTCATCTATGGGCAAGCGCTTCCATTTTACAAGGAATTCATCAATGTTCTGGTTCCTCAAAACCCCCACAATCCTCTCCGGCTCATAGATAATCTCTCCTCCTTCATCCATCGGTGGTAACTCTTCAATCTCTTGAGGAAGAGAGCCCACAGACCTCTTAAGGTTGGATACATGGAACACATTATGAATCCTTATAGAAGGAGGTAGGTCAAGCTTATAAGCCAAATCACCCACTTTCTTGACTACCAAATATGGTCCATAGTATCTATGCGCCAACTTGGAATTGGAAGACCATTTGAGAATATTGTGACGGCTCTTAGGAAGCTTGAGCAACACATAATCACCTTCCTTGAACTCCATTTTATGTCTATGCTCATCCGCATTTGCCTTCATGACTTCTTGTGCCTTCTTCATATTATCCTTGCATAATTGAAGAAGCTGTCTCATCCTTTCCAACTCTTCCTTGGCTAAAGGATTAACCATTTTATCCTCATGGAAGGCAATAGATAGCACATGTAATTGATACCCATAAAGAGCCTCGAAAGGTGACATCCCAATACTTAAATGCTTGCTTGAATTATGACAAAATTCAGCAAGGTAAAGCCATTCATCCCATGATGCTTGCATGTCATGACAATAGTGCCTCAAGTACAGTTCGAGCCATCTGTTTGTGCACTCCGTTTGCCCATCCGTTTGAGGGTGATAGGCTGTAGAAGGAGGGATTTGAGTCCCCAAGTTCTCATACAATGTCCTCCAAAAAGTACCCATGAACTTGGTATCTCTATCACAAACTATGTTGAGTGGCAAACCATGTATCTTGAATACATGCTCCATAAATTTCTTGGCAATGTGAGAGGCCCCATAAGTAGTCTTGGAAGCAATAAAATGAGCTGATTTGGTGAGTCTATCCACCACCACAAATACTTGATCCCATCCATGCTTCGTCTTTGGCAAGCCCGTGATGAAGTCCATGGAAATGTGAGTCCATTTTCCATTCGGAATAGGCAAAGGATGAAGTAAACCACTTGGCAATTGGTGACTATCCTTATTCCTTTGGCATGACACACATTCCAAAACAAACTTCTTGACATCCCTCCACATGTCTTTCCAATAGAAGCTTTTGCTCACTTTGTCAAATGTCTTGAGAACACCAAGATGACCCGAAAGCGGTGAAAAATGCATCTCATGAAGCACCTTGGGAATGTAGGATGAGGTTGGAACCAAATACACCTTATCCTTATGCCATAGTAGACCATTCCGAAGCTTATAATGAGGAAATTATTTTCTAATTTTTTGGGTCAAAAAATATAATTTTAAAGGAATTTGAATGGTCACGGGCGCCCGAATGGACACACCACATGCCAAACACCAACCCCCCATTTTTCCAAAATTTAAAATAACCTTTGTCTACTTTTCCACTAATTTTCAAGAATTTTTTGAAAATTTTAAATTACCCCGAACGCATTTAGAATACGAACGGTCAAAAAATTTCGAAATTCCAACGGTTTTTCCGAAATACGGAAAGCCAAAAGTTTTGGGAAAACGAAAAGACAAAAAAAATCGGAATGTAAAAGGTCAAAGGTTTCCGGAATACGGAAGGTCAAAAGTTTTTCCGGAATTCGGAAAGCCAAAAGGTTTCGGGAAAACGGAAAGCCAAAGGTTTTCCGGAAGATGAAAAGCCACAAATTTTCAAGAAAAAAATTTCCAGAAAATTTTTAGAGATTTTTTTCCTCAAATCCCATATTTTTCAGTATTTTCCAGGCTTTTTTCAAGCTTTTTTCTGAAATATTATCAAAAAGTTTTTTTAAATAATAATAACCTCATTTTTAAAAAAATAAAAAAAAATAAAAAAAAGCTTTTTTTAAGCTTAACATTGGAATTTTATTTTTCTAAGGGGGGGGCAATTTTTTTCGCCCGGCTGGCAGTGCAGCCCCCCCGGGTCGCCTGCGCGTGGAACTATGAGAGAGGGAGTGAAATCTCCCTCCTCTCATTCTTCTCCCCTCTTTCCTCTCCCTCTTCTTCCTTCCAATCTCTTTCTCCTCCCCTCTGTTAATCACAGATTACTTTAATCCATGATTAAAGTTTTTAATTAAACTTTCTTTAATCATAATTATCATTAATTATGATTAATGTTTAAAAAATCATTTTAAAGAGATTTTCTCGGAAAAAAGAAGGAAAAATCAGATTTTGAGAGATGGAGAGAGTCCCACGCACACGGGAGAGCATCTCATGCATCAACACGCTGTCCCCTGCTGAATTTCAGTAGAAATTGATAGAAATTTGATAGCATTCTCGCGGAAAAAAACCCGCAAAAAATGTATAAAAATACATTTTAAGTCAAAAAAATGCTCAAAAAGTTCCTAAAAAATTAGGAAAAATTTCTAAAAATTCTAGAAATTCATTTAGGGAATCCATTCTACAAAAATATCCACCATAAACTCTATGGTATTTTTATAAAAAAAATTCCATTAATGCTTGATTTTAACCATAAAAAATAGAGAAAAATAGCATTAACTCACGGAATTCCCCCGCAACGTCGATTCGTCCATTGAATTGTAGTAACACATGTTCCAATCACCAAATCAATGATCCACGTGCAATTCATCAACACAAATCAACAAAAAATAACATTTTATTAGTAAATATTAAAATTTACTTAAAAAAATCAACAAAGATTGCTCTGATACCACTGTTAAAACCCTAAGATCTCTCTAGATAATTGTTATGCATAAACATGCATAAATCAGGCATAAACTCAACCACCCAACCACCCTCGAGCCCAAGGGATGCACACATGAATAATAATGAAATACATTATACCTCTACCTTGATGTCCCATACCATCAAGAGGTATAACTCCAATCCAATAGCATGTACCTAAAGTGTGAAATGGTAGAAGAGTAGATATGAACCTCTACACAAGAGAGCATAACATAGCCTTGGCCTCATGGATCCCAAACCTCCAAGCCCCCTTGAGTGTGCCCCATACCCCTATTATATAGGAGGGCCCTCAAGTGACTCTTGACTCTCCATTTCCCATATGTGACCCTTGGATGCCTGACCCTAACCTTAACCCTTAAGGTTAGTCCTAACCCATGCTCCACTAGAGCTTGTTTCCATGCTCCCATGCTGCCTCCTAGTATATGCACACATAATGTGTATATAACATAGCACACATAATGTACATATAACACGTTGACTTCCACCCTTGTAGCCATCGTGTCCATCTTAGCATTCATTTCCATCAGCATTTGTATGATCGAATCGATGGGGATGGTATGCGAAGATTGTGGGGTGTGCTTATGGGCACTTCCGACATTCAACTCCTCATTCCCTTCTCTTGAAGTATGCCCAAGAGTATCCCCTTCGCTTGAAGTGTGCCCAAGAGTATCCTCCAGAGCATCCAAAAATCCTTGTTCCATCATTGCCTCTTCACCCTCTACCTCGTCGAAAGCCAAAGTGTTGCGCCTCGGTCGCCCTTTTGGCTTTGGCCCCATGGAAACCTTCGGTTTCAAAAATTTGGCTCTAAATTGAAGTAGGGATGTCCGATTAAAGTGATCTAAAGCTTGTTGGAGAGCTAATGAAGTGTACTAGACCACTATGCAAAGACCCGTAAGAGATGAGGTGTGCTACTATTCTCTTTTTTAGGGTTTACAGGGTTATAGGCTGAAACAGTATTTTGGGTACAACTTGAGCTAGAAATATCCAAATGCAAAACTTTTTAGCTCAAATGAAAGCCTTCGATGAGTACTACAAGCCTATGTAATTGGATCTAGAAGACCTTCAAACCCCTGTGTGACTGAATTAGGGTTTACTGTTTCGGCAAAAACCCTAAATTCTACCCTAAAGAGATATCAAAATGCGGAGGTTAAGGACTCGTTGGGTAGCTCTAAGGAAGCACTAACAGCTCATATGGTCCCTTTTAATTCAGTCCAAAAGGGTTGGGACTGAATTAGGGTTTTTGTGAATCTATAGATTCTTGCCAAAGTGACCCTTTTTGTGCCCAATTGATCCTTGTTTGCTCCCAAACCAATGTCAACACCTTCCGCACCTCATTGGCATCCCAAGGTCTGCAAATTATGCTCCACAAGCTTCAATTGTCCATGTATGACCAGAAATTTGAGAAAATTTTGACAGTCTCCTTTGTTTTAGGAGCTAAATCTCAATTTTTCTCAAGTAACAATGCAAAAATCCATAATCCTCATCAATTCCCATCCATTACATAGCATGTGCCTCAACTTGCATCACCAAAAGGCATACAAAATCCTTGCAATACCAAGCATTCACCATACGTTTCCCATGGCATAATGCAAGATCAATTCCCATGAGATGTCCATATTAAGGTGCCATTACCATGTACATAAACCAAGAGGATGATTGTGCGAAGAAGATCATTGGTGTAGCGCGTTGAAGCTTGCCGATCTCCCGACCAAGCTCTTCTCACCCTCGTACCTAGTCCGAACCAAGGCAGGGGTTGAGGCCAAGTCTTCACCTCCACACCTAATCCTCCACTATACTGCTTTACCACGGCACTCTCACGGCACGGTGGATTCAAGCCATGCTCCTCCCCCGGGCCTCTCCGCCAACACCCGGGGTACCCTCACCAATATATCTAGTTTCTAGAAATTGAAGTGAGTGCAAACAATTGTGAGGTGCATATAGCTTGAATCTGAAAATGAGGCGGATCACTTACAAGGATGTGGCATTACTCATGCCCATTATAAATACTCATAAACCATTATGCATGAACTCATGCTTATCCACATGGCTCCAAATGTCTCCCATTCATCCAAAGATCCAACATCAATCAATAAGCACAAGTGAGGTAATACCATATACCAACAATGACATCAATATCCAATTGGTATCACTCCCATAAGCATTGCTTATGAGTAATTGGCATCAAATGGCATTCAAGGGCATCAACTTGCATTTGAATGTAGCATTACCAATTGATTCCAATCACACATCAAGCTTTTCCAATGCTCAATAGCATCATACCAATGCATAAAAGCATCATGTCCATAGCATTATTATACCCAACATCCACTCCATGCATGTGGCTCAATCAATGTATCTAAGCATATGCATTCCTTCATCCATTTATGCATGGATTCATCAAAGAATCTTGCATTTGTCTCCCAAATGGCCACATGGCATCCAAATGGGTGTGATTAAAGAAAGATGTGAGCAATAAGAGCATGTAATCACTTTCCAATGGATCATGAGTTATGTAGGAATGTTAAAATTCTGTAAATTAGGGTTTCCTTTCATGAATAATCCCAATTTGTCCATAGCATGAGGATTAATCACCAATGCTTAAGAAAATGGCCATAGCAACTCACCAATGGTACTCCAAAAGCTTCAATGGTTGGATTGTTGCTTGACAGAGTCTCCAATGGGTCCAAATCTTGAAGATTTTTGCAATTTTTGTGGGCTGCTCAAACCTCCTCTTCTCCCTCTCCAATAGCAATGAAAAACTCCCCAAAATCCACCAAAAAAATGCCAAACTTCATAGAGCTAACAACAACTGAATGGAAGTAATGGAGTGTAATGGAATCTCCCTTTTGTGATTTTTGGCCATGAGGATGTGTGGGAAAAACGGCGCTCAACGCCTAGCTTCATGAGTCAAGAAAGAAGCAAACTCAACTACTCCATTGGCCATAGGATAGCAATAGGAAAGCATTTTTAGCCATTTAGAGTGAGTAGAGATGGACAATGGTGAGCTATGTGAGAGAGATTAGGGTTTGGAGCAAAGGGAAAGAAAAGGGAAAAAAAATTTCAAAAATTTTTAGAAAATTGCATGTAAATTGGTACTCTATGTGTTCCTCTCCTCAAGATCAACAAAAGCCCTAGCAAATGGGAGCAAAACGAGGGAAAGATGAGAAGTAATGGCTATGGAAAGCTTGGAAAAGAAGCACAAAAAGATAAATATGATTAACAGAGAGATTAACAGGTGATTAATTCAAATTTTTCCCAATTTTTATACCCCGCCCTAAATATTTGGTCCAGGGTGTCCAAATTAGGTCCAATTGAGCTAAATCTCCATGAAATCACATGAAATGATGCCTCCCCTCCACTAATCTCCAAAGATTAAGTAGAAATTAAGCAAGATTAAGCCAAAACTCCAAGAAATCAAGAGAAAATTCAGAAAATTATCAAGAAAATGACTAATCTCATGCCCAAAACCTTGATAATGGATCAAAATCAAGGCTCTCATACCAAATGAAATGGATATAGAGCAAAATATAGAATCAAACACATCAAAGCAAGAATCTAGCATCCATTAATCACATGAGATTAGTGATCAAATGGCTCATCACATGAATATACAAAAGAGAGAGAATCTATAAGTACATGTAGCAAGAGAAGATGCACAAATAGCCTAAGTGTGTTTAACCTCTCACCAAGAGGATGGCTTTCAAGTTAGCCATGAACTTGACCATGGAAGGCCAAATATCCATAGATGGAGCCAAAGGTACAAGATGACCAAAATTTGTAAAAGTGTCAAAAGATGTCAAAAAGATCCTACCAATGTCCCCCAAGTCCTATTTATAGTCACTTTCTCCTTTTGCCCATGGGCCCCTATGTACATGTGGAAATCAAGCTCTATGGTTCATGACACATCTGCACCAACTTTTTGTTATGGATCTCAACATTCATTCTCATGTTGAATGAACAAGACCCTGCTGATGAGGTTTAGGTCAGTGACATTGCCCTGGCCGATTTAGTTAAGGGCAAGGAGGTAGATCCAAAGCCCGAGCTCCTTGATCAAGTGGCAGAGGAAGCTCTGGCCTTGGTTCTTCTTCAACAACATGAAGAGGCAGAAAAACAACTAAAGGTACCACCTCACGAGCTAGTGGAGAAGGGTCATCAGCAATGGCGGATGTGGATGCACCCATGGATGACACCGATGAGCACGAGATATACCCGAGTTAGCACTAAGTACGCTTATCTCCATAGTGGTAGATGGAGAGGAGTTTCTCTTCTCGTAGGACTTAGAAAAAATGTTTAAAGTAAAGCAAGATGAGTGCTTGTCTCTCCTTGACATTGGGCTAAGTACGCTTATCTCCATAGTGGTAGATGGAGAGGAGTTTCTCTTCTCGTAGGACTTAGAAAAAATGTTTAAAGTAAAGCAAGATGAGTGCTTGTCTCTCCTTGACATTGGGCTAGATCCTCTCAATACATGATGGAGCAACTTGTACTAGTTGATGGTATGGTATTAGAGAGTGTCCAATTTGTTCAAGGGAAAATATAAGAAGCTGAGTAGGGTTACGTGCCGAGGAGGAATTCAAAGAAGTACAAGCTACCTTGCCCCAAGTTAGCTTGGTGCATTCACCTCCTCAACAATTGGAGGAGCACAAGTCATCAATTAACATTGAGCAACCAAATGTGATAGCATTTGATGAACTACACTTGGTAAGTTAATAATCCCTAGTTGTTTACTCCTTCCTATTCATGGCATGATTGATTTTACTAAATTGTGGTTTTTATGTAGCATGTCATAGAGTTGGATGCGTGGGAACATCACAAGGGTGGCACAAGGAATCCCTTTGGAACTAACTCTGCATTGGCCCATTACATGGGCTGTATTCCAACAAAAGACATTGTGCTTATCCACAATGCTTTTAGCCCTATGGGAGGATTCCAACTTTTGGCTCTTATGGCCTTATCCAAAGTGTTGTGCTTGTCTAACGTCTCCAAGAATGCGGAGAAAATTATCCTCATCAACAAGTCAGCCATTTTTGCAACCTTTCAAGGAGGCTATGCTTCTAAGGTCCTTGTCAATACAGCCATCGTCGAAAGTGTTAGAGAGAGAGATGCCGCATGCATTGTAGATTCCATCATGGCGGGCACTCTTCCCCTCAATAAGAGAAGGCGCAAGGCCTCAAAAGAAGAAATCAAAAGACTAAAAAAAATTGGGATGTAAATTGTAACGCTTATCATGTTGTTTTAGTAAATAAAAATACACTTTTTTTGAACTATCAATGAGGGGGCCAATTTTAATTTTTATACTTGAATTTTACATGAAGAGATTTTTTTTTGTGCAATTGATTATGAATTTGGAGTTGATTATGAGTTTGTATTTTAATTGAGTGAGTTCAATTTTGTAGTTGATTTTGTACTAATTAACTGAATTTTTGTAATTATATTTAAAATTAATTTAAAAAAACAATTTGAAACATTTTTTTAGACCCCATACAGACCTTCCAAGCCCTCCCCCAGGCCTTCGAGGGGTGCATGTGCCTAGAAGGCCCCTTGCTAGCACAGGGCAACCTAGGGCCAAACAATACCTGGTCACCCCATGCTGGCCTGGGGACTTTTGGGCACATGCACCTCCCCCCCTAGGCTCTTAAAAAATGTTTTGGATAATTCAAAAAATGTAGTTTTCCCTGAAAAATTATGTTGCACATTCAAAATTCAATTTAGCTATTCAAATGAACAAAAAAAAAAGTATAAATCTATAAACTCTTTAGAAGAATTTACAAAAAATTACACTTGTGTTTTATAACTTGTGCTACGAGAAACATGGTGCAATCGAGTTCAATTTTGCACATGGTACATTAACAAAATATATTTCAAACTTACAGATTTCAAAATGTGTTCCAAAACAAAAATCCATCACTATACAAGATTAGAATGAGACAAGACAGGAAAAAAACTTGAGCTTTCTATTGATAAAGATAAGTTTTTACATAATAGCACTATTGATTAGAAGTCTTGATGATGCAAAAGCCTAGCTAATTTAAGATCTTTGGTCATTATAGTAACCCTCTTGGCATGGATAGCATAGAGGTTTGCATCCTCAAAAAAGGTCACCAAAAAAGATTCTACAGCTTCTTGTAAATCTTCCAAGGCAAGGCTTTGCACACGATAGTCTTGAGAGTAACTATATAGGGTTTCTTTTACAAGATGTGTGAAAGGTGCCTTGGGAATAAGGAGACCCAAATAATTTTTAAAATTTGTGTATATCTTGGAGTGCCTTGACTCCATATTTCCTCCTCCTCCTTGGTGCACGTGGAGGCACATTCGGTCTCTGAGGCCTTGGAGGATGAGGATACTTCTTCTAGTCAGATCCCTTGCAACAGCCACCACAGCGAGGTTTTGGTGGAGGTTATTCTACCTGCTGCTATGATGGTGCTTGTAAATATAAAATCCCAGGTAAGCTCCCCTCACCTGTAGAGACTCCTTGTCCTCCGCGTGCTACTTGGACTTCCTCTCATGTTGGAAGGGGACCCATATTGTTAGGGAGGGTCTTACCGGCACGTCGCCCTCATGGAGGTGGAATATTTTGTCCTTCCCATGGTGGAAAACCCTGCTGCTACTGCTCTTGCTTGTTAGTTTACAATTTCGTGATGTCGAGATTGCAATGATGCTTTCTACTACCAGTAGTAGCATTGGTAGGACGAGGTGGTACTTTACGTGCAATATTCTTTGTTCGAGCGGCCATGGGTGAGAAAGTGAGGAGAGTGAGCTTTCTTTTCTAACTCAAGAAGCGGCTTCAGGCATCTCTATGTCTCACCACATCATCTTTTCTGTGTTTTCGAAATCTCTGATAGCGGTATTAATAGATAGCGATGAAAGTAAAACGACAAAAATGAGGCCATAGAGTCTTATTATAGGCACTTCAACATTAGGTCATATTTTCAAAAATGACAATTTAGTGTGAAACCAAAAAAAAAATGTCCTTTACAATTTAATGTTGTTTCACCCAAAATTTACCATTTCTTACCATTGTAGCACACCATGCAGCATGGTGTGTTGGCCTACTACTTTGGTTCCATTTAGCCTTATTAGTCTTCTTCATGATGTAGATTTGGACTGCTTTTGAAATTTGAGATGCCTTTGATTTCTCCTTCAATAAGCTTTTACTCAATGTGTATCAAAAAAACCAATTAAACATTTCAATGAGGTAATTTGTTCATGTCATCCCTCCACCATGACGAGTGTTCTTGAAATAGATTCCCTTTACCCTATAATGTGACTTCTCTATCCCTTGGGTGCTTCACATGTCGAGGGAACCGCACTTTTCCAAGTGATATGATCCATGAGCGTAAACAATATGCTGGAAACAAACAATTGCATGAGTGATTATAAATACATATAGATTGTAAAAACTTGATAATAACAAAAAACTACCATGTAATGGGTGATTGATGTTTCCCCCCAACTAAATGACTAGTTGAGTAAATTAGAGGACTGTTGTCTTGAATATGCTTCGTTTTTCATCATTGGTAGTACTCAATAGCATGATCATCATTGGTAGTACTCAATAGCATGATCGACACCATCTTGCCAAAACCATCCCAAACCTTTTCCCACTTATTACAAAGACTTGCATCCTTGTCACAATCAGTATCTTTCCACAACTCCCATCTTGCTTTGGAGTTTTTCCCTGACATGGTGTGCAAAAAATGCCTAGCCTTTGTTCCACTCATTGATACTTGTTGTGGAATAACATGATTATCTCCAGACATCTTTGCATATTTCACTATTTTGATGTTGCCTCCATGCACCCCTAGAGAGTTGAGTAGATCCTCCACTTTGGAAATGGCTTCCATGGATCAAGCAGCCAGCTTCATATAGTGAATGCAAAGTCAATGTGCCATTTGAGTAACTTATCAAATATTCTCATCATGGCACGTAATGTGCAGAAGTGAATTTCTTCACATGGGAATGAAATAATGGGATTCCATGTAGGATCCTTTGTATCCTTATCTGGGGGTGCTTCCAAGTTGCATGAAATCAATCCATCACAATTCATCTTCCTTATTGCACTTTTACTTTGATTTCTTTATGCATAGAGGGCAAGGAAGTAAAGAGGTAGTACTTGTGTCACAACCAAGCATACATTTGATTGTTTTCAAATCTCCTCCTAAATGCCATTTTCAAATCTCCTCCTAAATGCCAATCCAGTACAAAGTACCCACACCTGGAACTTCAAGTTGTTCACCATTTATTTTTTGCTAGATGACTCAACAATCCAAGGACATCTTTGAAGCATCCAATATAGCATTTCATGGTTCTCCTTTGGCACCTCAAAAGCTCTAAACCACAAATTGTCTTTTTCAAATTGAACACTGAAAGAAGACATCTTGTCCTTGTCCTTTGTATGTGCCATTGCCTCATTCATGAGTGTAAGTCCCATTCTTTCCAATCTATGCCCTTTGACAATTTGGCACTCATCTAGCTTCAATATGAAAGAGACCACTCCCATAGGCTCTACAATCATGAAGCATTACGTGATTAGATATACGTGCTATTTGATTTTTCACCATCTAGAAGAAAGTTTAATTCATACTAACCTTCATGAGAGACTTTATAAAATTTGATCATTGCTTGTTAAAGTCTCTTTAAATCCACAGAAATGTTGTCAAAGGCATCACCCTTTGATTTGTCCTTCAATGCTTTTGTTCTCTCCACATGGAAATATTCACCACGACAAGTGATCTTACATGTACATTGTTTGTCTTCTTTGCCAATGCAACTTTGTATGGAGGTAGAAGTAAGTGGGATTTTTGATCTCTCACTTGTGAAGAGCCTCCTTTGTGATGGCATGGAAGAGCCTCCTTTGTGATGGCATGGATGGACTCATAGCCTTTGTGACTTATACCTTCTTCATCGCAAGCACTTTGAATATCATTTGCACTCAAAATCCCCTAAATGTCCTTCATGATATCTTTTGTCAAAACATCACAAAATCCCTTGTAATTGGAGTCACGAACAATAGCCAACATCTCCTACTTCCTAATGCAAGCTTTCAAAAAAGACTATGGGTATGTGTTTATGAATTCCTTGCCGATGCATCAATCAAAAAGTTCTTAAAATAAAAACGTTGAAGAAAAGTGTTAGTTGTAGAACTCTTATTAAAATTATTCAACACTCAATTATTTTTAATAACCTTGTTGCCATGATTTTCCTTTTCTTAGCACCACCGCCTATTGCAAGCCTATCAATTTTTGATAGCTCTCTTTGGCATTCCCTTGCACCAACTGGGGTTTTCTTCAAACGATCTAATTTGAGTCTAAGATTATTTAATTCTTTCTCTTGTTCCTTGATTTGTATCTCTAGGTCTTTTTCCTTATTCTCTAAATGTTGCACTTGTTTTGTTAAATATTCAATATTTGATTGAAGATGCAAATTTGATGTGTAGATATTTTGCGTGAAAGCCCCGCCCCAGACTATTAGACGTTTACAATATCCAAGAAGCCCATTTTTCCCATCACCAATGTGACATACTAAACTAGTCAGATCAATGAATGGTGGGTTATCTAAGGTTAATGGGTCACATGGATAGAGCCCACCATCAATCCATAAGTCTACATGTTTCTTTCTCTGAGCCCTAAGTAAAGAAGTGGATGCATTATCCAATGGTTATCTTACGTAATGATGTTTCATTGATGCATATTCCTCTTCTACACAAATATAAAGATCTTACGTTTTCTTATGTTAGTAATATCTTCTAAAGGAGGCATGGTTTAGACTAAGGTCAGTAATGAAAGAAGGACTAGAGTAAGATGAAAGGATGATTAAAAGAAAATGAGGTAGTTATTGTTAAAAATGACCTTCAAAAGGTACTTCTGATGGTAACATATGATTGAGGGGCCCTTTTTGATTAAAAAATATTAAAATTTAAAAAATAAAAAAACCCTAATTTAAGGGTCCCTTATATCCGCATTTTCCATATTTGGGGAAGAGAGAGGTGTGGGACCACATATAAATGCATGAGATATGATGGAAAAGGTACGAGGCTTGAAGAGATAGTTATTGAATGAAAGTGACCTCGAAAAGGTACTTTTGGAGGTTATATATGATTGAGGGACCCTCTTTTATTAAAAAATGTTAAAATTTAAAAATTTCAAAAAAAACCCCTAATTTTAGGATCCCTTATACCCATGTTTTTCATATTTGGGGAAGAGAGAGGTGTGGGACCACATATAAATGCACGAGATATGATGGAAAATGTATGGGGTTTGAAGAGGTAGTCATTGATTGAAAGTGACCTTGAAGGTACTTTTAGAGGTTGCATATGATTGAGGGACCCTTTTTTTATTACAAAATGTTAAAATTTAAAAACCCTAATTTTAGGGTCCCTTTTATCTGTGTTTTTTAAATTTGGGGAAGAGAGAAGTGTGGGACCACATGAAAAAGGCACGTGGTCCAATGAATCTCACACATAAAAAAATTAAAAATGAGAATGGATTTTAGAAATAGTGGTAACTTTTTTAAAAAGTGAGTGGACCCTAGAGTAACAATAGGAGAGGATCTAGAAGTTCCTAGTTTAAAAAGGGATCCAAAAGTAGGGTATTCATTAGCTTGTCCCCTACTATGGAGCCAAGTTTAGCATTCTAAACCCAAAAAATTAGCAACTCAAGCTAATCCTTACAGGGCCCTTTTTGCAGTCCATATTTCCCCTAATGGGAGTTTGTTGAGAAGAAATAACCATAAGTGAAGTTTTGACTTGTGTGGAATCAGATTTGCATTAGTTAGCTTGAGTTTAAGCTAGCAAGTACTAGAAGAGGTAGCCTGATCAATTGTGTATCAGCATAGGTCAGCTGAGATTGTTTGAGTATTAGTCTAGTCTTGTTTAACATTTTTATGGTTTGAGCTAACGATCAAAACCTATCAGCAGGCAGCAGCCAGCAGTCAGTCTGACAGGTTTAGTATTGCTAGTGGTCTAGGTGCCAGTTATAGACTGTGTTAGGTTAGAAGGGAATTTTTTACCTACATCAGTTGATATCCTCTAGGGTGATCTCCTAATCAAACAGTGAAGCCTGAGAGTTGGATAATGTCAAAGGATCCTGGAGGACAAGATCCTGATTGGGGACAAGAGGAAGGATTTGGAAGATAGAATTAGACTATTTTGCATATCAATTGGGGCTTGTTTTGGTTTGTTGGAACTCATCTTTGGTTAGGAGAGGTTTTTAGGTGGATTGATAGAGCCTTTGGAGACCAAAGCTGACCTAGGAGGACATCAAAAAGAGATAGCTATATAGTTTGAGGAGCTTGGAGTGAGCTTAAGTGTCCACTTGAGTCAACTAAGGATCAAGGGACATCGGCTGGGTGTACTGGTGCCCTGTTTTAGTTTTCTATGTTGGTATTGTGGTATTGGTGATAGTTTTTCCTCACAGTTGTGTGCTTCAGGTGGGGCTATAGAAGTAGGTTCTCCGAGACACATCAATGTGAAGATGGAATCGCAGAAGCTGGCTAAAACATATATGGAATGTTTAGTGCATCTGGGTCATGTGGCATCACTACAATAAGCAGTCTATAACTATAAAGTTTCCAGTTAATAAAGTGGAAGAGGTAGCTCCCATAAAGGTATTTTTATAAAATTCAATAAAAGTGTACTTAAAAATTGGGCAAGTTGTGTATATCTTATCACTCAAATTTATAAGAGCAAAATCACTTGGAAAAGACTTACTACTGGTGGGTAGATTATATGGGCAGATGTAGTTCAGCCTATGTAGAGGGTTGCAAGTCATGCATAAAGTCTTTTTCCAATGCAATCATGGATTATCATGTGCAGAGGAAGCACGAACAACATGCTAGGATGAAGTCTACAATACAGAAAGAACAGGAGCACAATGCAAGTCATCGTGCAAACGATCAGAAGCATCAAAAAATACGCAACGATGATTGTTCAGTACTTCAATCAGTAGACCAAGGGTCTAGACGAGAAGACAAGGTTTTATATATTAGCTCAAGTTCTCCAACATCGCTCCATGAAGAAAATTTCCAGCAGTTCTCCACTATAGAACTAGACAAGTCTAATAGATGGCATACGAAATACACTTGAAAAGTAGTCAAAGTGCATAGAAACTCTAAGGAGCTATTTCTTAAAAGGTCTATTCCAATGATTCTTATGAATGGCGTCGGCACATACTTCTTAACATTGCAGATGCTTCAAGGTAGTTGAACATACATAGACGTAATTTCTATGCAGCTAGAGAGCGTTTGAAAACCTCTATTGATGGTATTTTGCCATTATCTTCATGCCGTTGGCAAGCCCATGCAGTAGACATAATCATTCATGAGGTGAAAGAGCTTGTTTTAAATTTTTGGTTAAGCCATACTCGTGTTTCACCCAACAAAAAGGATGTATGTCGCAAGCCCCTTGGCAAAAAATCTTATGTTAAGAATCCGACACACCTTCTCGATTAATCTCAAGTAACAGCAACAACCCGTGCTCCCAACATGTGTGCTGATTTGGTGTGCTTTTATACATTACATATTCCTTCAGTATAGATTCAGATACTAGATTAGATGTTTCCTACCGGTATACAAACAAATGCCAAATTCTCTACTCTTCTATGATCCTATCATCCTTGTATGTGGATTGTTTCCTTCTTTTATCATGTGTCTATGTGTATTATGTCTGACTGTTAGATTTCCGGTCAATCAATCTATAGATCTTGGATTACTTGGGGAAGTTAAGTACTGGAAAATCTAGAAAATAAAAAGAAACCATCCTCCCTCGTAAGACAGGGCATGGTTCAAAATGGTTTTCAACTTGGGGGGCAGCAATAAACAAAACCAAGAAAACTGAAAAGAGATTGGTGTTAAAATAGTAAGATACTCGATTGAAAACAACCTTTATACACTTAGGCTATAGCAAAAACAAGCATTCATGAGGCTTTTTACCAATATCACACTACTCTTAAACCAATATGATACATGTTATGGAATGATAGCTGTATACAACTAACACTACTAATAAGGGAAAAGACCTAATGTTGGTTAAACACTGCTATCATACTAGCTTAAGAGCATAGTATCCTCTAATGTACTCTCTATATAGCAAATTTTCTAACCGGTATTATACCAGTTGGATACTAGTATGATATTGGGTAAAAACCAAAAGGAGAACTTGGGGTGGCCATATGATACTCGTGTTTTGTACCAGTATGATATCATTTGGAACATTAGCTCTGTGCAACATGCATGAGATATAAGGTAAAGATCATCTTTGCTTTAAACAACACCAATTTTGAAATAATATGATATTGGTGCTAACCAATAAGATACCGGTTGGTTAACCAGCTGCATACACCTAGGAACCTATAACTACAAACTAGCTTCAAACCAAATTTTTAACTTGCTAAAAATGATGGTTTTGTATTGCAGGTTGAGCTATATTTGTTGTTTAAGGAGATGCATCCATAGACACTAGTTCATCAATGAGCTTTTGAGAAATTAAAGCCATACTTTATGCGCAAGCTTAAGGATCAATAAACTTGTTGCTGCATAACACATGTTCAGATGTCATTATTAAAAGATGTGTAGAATTGTATTAGAGGATCTACTTTTGGGTTGCATGGCAAAGCATGGAAATGTGATTGTGTCATTTGAAATGTGGGTTCTCAGCCAGGTAGGTGCAAGGCTACAGAGAAGTCCTACAAGAGCATCACAAGTGCATGGGAGTCCATCCTATGTCCCAAAGCTAAAGGTAATATTTTTCATATTGTGTCATTTGTAATGTGGGTTCTCAACTAGGTGGGTGAAAGGCTGCAGAGAAGTCCTATAAGAGAATCACAAGCGCATGGGATTCCATCCTATGTCCCAAAGCTAAAGGTAATATTTTCCATGCTTTGAAGTGTCTGATGGTGGGGAGTTGCATTGCCTATGGTCCTCAAAACATAGCAGCCAGCTGAATCTGCATATGTTGGTCAACTTGTCACCCCATGAAGATCTTTCATGACATAGATTGTGGAACCACTGATGATGATGAGACAAAGAAGAGAAAAGAGTTAATATAGAAGGAAATGTCATGTAAGGAACTGAATTAAATGTTCAACGACCAGCTCAAAAAGTTTATCAAACATAATTTTGTGTACAAGTGGTAAGCCGAGCAATACAAAGAATGCTTGTCCAATTTTCCCAAAGATATGGTAATATCTGTAGAGTTTCCTAAGAAGTACTCTTTTAAGGAGCAAAATGAGATATAGTCAATGCACTGGTATTCAAGCCAAGTGTCCATATTTATGTATATTACATACTTTTGCATTGTAGGTGACATTCACAAAACAATTCACTTTTATATCTCTAATGATAAGAAGCGTGATACCCATTTTGTGCAACATTGTTTCATGCTACATTATAATTGGGTATTACCCTATGGTATTCCCCTACAACATCATTGGGTTTGGTTTGATGGTGCTTCATCTTAATTCAAAAAAAAAAAGTCATTTCTACTTTGTTTCCAGGTACATTGCCATCACAAGTTTGCAAATGACTTGGAATTTTGGCTCTAGCCATGGAAAGGGAGAGCATGATGGTGCAAGGGGCTATGGTGAAGAGAGCACTAACTCATGAATAACTCAAGCCTAATGGTGCTAAGCTCCAATGTGCAGTTAATGTTGTAAATTTTTTGCAAGAAACGCTCACCACCATTGGAGCCAAGTCCACAGAGACACATCTTTGTATCTAATAAGTATGCTAAAAATTGAATGGCATACTATTGTACACAACTTCATGTACCTTAGGGGATAGGACAAACAGATTTTTGTTAACTAGGTGTGGGTTCATTGGAAATTTTATTGCTCGTACAAGATGCGTCACTATCAAGGCCTCTAACTTGTAGTCCCACAACTCATAGGTTTACTCATCTTTAGGTACATAGAAGAACCCTTTCACAGTAAAACAACCTCGTGCAATAGCATTCCCTCATCCGTCCTTTGTAGGTCTCTTGCAAAGCTCTTTCTCCTTTGTGTATTTTAGAATGTAGAAGTCTGCATTCTCCAGATTTCCTTTTTCAGCTGTCACCACAAAATTGTCTCCTACAAGAAGGAAATCACTAAGTGTATCATGGTGCCCTTCTTAGGTGCCCTCCTCAATGTTTACAAATTTCAACATTGTCTTCTTCAATGCCATCTACCAATGTTTCAAGGGCAATGTAGTCCTAGCTATGAATATGAGACTGATTGCTGCACCTATACCATAAGTGTTCCATACAATTACTACAATAACATGATAATTGATGCACCCTCAATGCTTTTGGATCATGTTGAGAGTATGTAGAGATTGAATGTAGGGATCTTTTGTTTGTTATAGGCTTGACTTTCCATGCCTCATCTCTATCTATATCACCCAACTTTATCTCCCCAAAAAGACTCTACTAATGTACCGAGCTTGAGAGGGGTTGAGAAGTGAGAAACATTTTGAGATTAAAAAAAAAAAGACCATAAACCACACTTTACCTCTTAATTTGCTTGATTCTTTAGTCAATGGAGAGGCCCCCAACCAATCAATTGGTTTGGTATATTGATGAAGACTCCAAGGAAGGTTGAAGAGAGAGAGAAGCTCCAATCTCTTCAATTTGTAGAGGATTTTTAGAGGATAATAGAAAATAAGCTTATCTTAGAGTAATACCGACATAGTTTAGTTCACAGATGAGAATACAAAAGAATGAGGGTCTATTCATAGGAGAGGGAGGCCATAACTGAGTCCAACTAAGTTCTAGAATTTTTCAGCTTCAGTTTGGCTGAATTTGGATAAGATTTGGACCAGTTTGGCTCCCTTTTCTATTCGGTTTGATCCAGGAGAGAGAAGAGATAAAAATATCCTATTATTTTTTATTTTAAAACTCCTCCACACATGTGAAATAGGCACCTCCTTGAAGGCCCCCCTTTTCCTTACCAAGGTATCAAAAATGAATGATTACTCCAAAATATCTCATTTTTTTAGTAATATTTCATAAATTTTCACTAATAAATCTTGTACTCAGTCAACTCTTCATCTTTTGTGGGCATTTATTCATTTTTGGGTATTTTCTTTTATACATTGGATTTATCTCATCCCAACACTTGGATTAATCTTATTGGTCCATAGGAACCTTAATTGGACCATAATCTAAAATTTTCAGAAAATCTTGACCCTTAGGCTAAGGTCTCCTAAATCATTTTTTATTAATTTCAATTGCACCTTGGAAAATTTATTTTGATTTTTTGTTTCAGGGAAACATATTTTTGATATTTTTAGAATTTATATATCCAAAAATATGTCAATATTGATTTACCACTCTCTAGAAATTTTTATCTCACTAGGCAAAACAAGGAAAAATAATATTTTCTTGTATTTAGAAACATGGATTACAGGGTAATGAAGTAAAGGCTTACTCATTATTTAGGCTGAGGAGGAATTTTACATCCTCTCCGACTTGAAAAACGCAAGATGTCCTCATCTTGCAAAGTGGGGGTAATCCTTCGCCAACTCTTCTTCTTTCTCCCAGGTGGCATCTTCTAGAGGGAAGAACTTCCACTTTACTAAGAATTCTCTGAGGACTCTAATCGTGAGAATCTTCTCTCAAACGTCAAGGATTTCCTCAAGTTGGAGTATCATCTAGCCTTGAATCGGAGAGATCAATTGTTCTGGGGGATTTCAATTTTATAGATTTTTAATTTGCCATCCCTTAACTTGATCCACTGGGTCAAGAGTTAACAATAGCAATATGTCAGCACAATCCACTAATCTCATAGTGATTTGCTAAAGTCATTATCGTCATTCCAGTTACGAACATCAACACAGAGACTCGTCCCATTCATCCTCATTGTGGTTTTGCTCAGCTTATTGCTTTTCAATCAAAAATTTAGGAGTCATCATTTTTCAATCAGAATCCAATTCAACTCATTAGTTCTCAACTAGAATTTTAAAATCATATCAACCACATTCGAATTCATCATCTGGATAGCATTTTAGCTTATAATTTCAAGATCTTAGATTTACTCGTATATACTGCCACAGTAAAGAGCTATAGTTATACCCTCGGTATATATGGGTAGTCATCACGGTCCTTGGAACTATAAGGTAAATACCATCATGTCTAGGCCTCAAGCAAGTCAGGGATTCCATACAATTGCAGTACTTCCATCTGAAGACCCAATTATCAAATTAGGAATTTCATTCTCAATATCAATTTGTATAAGTTTCATCACACAATTCCAACCTTTTACTGCTACTTCATAAATTTATGACATTCTTGGCTTCTCGGTTGGTCCACTTTAGCCAATCGCTCTGATACCAGCTGTGAGATCCCTGTCCCTACCGCGCAATGAATTCAGGGGTGTTAGCAGCGGAAGTAGCACTTCTTACGTGGGGCAGGGTGCCACACTCGGGGCCTCGCCCATGGATATCCAGACAAGAGACTAATCTATCGGTTCTTCCAAAATCGAACCCGGAAAAACTTTCCTTGCCCAGAAAGCACGGGCGAATTCCTCTAGGATAACTTTTCTCTAATGCAGTCAAAAGCCTTAACTAACTAAATTGATCTGAATGAACCCGTAAGTCCCATAGTCAAATCAGGGAAAAGATTGCACTTGGATCATAGAGACCAACACTTTTTTCCTCATTGAGAGGCACAGCCGATTCTTTTTCATAGAATAATTTTTGTCTGGGATTTACTTCATCTATCGTACCATAACAGAATTGAGTCTCAATTTAGGGATCCATTAGTCCAACCTAACCCCATCCAGTCCCATGGGTTAGCCAACCGCCCAACCACTATAGTGATGGGATCCAATTAGGAATTTGGTTAGGTTTTGTCCCAAGTACTAAGGAAAAGAGCTCCTAGGCCCCCTAGCCAGATATTCATGCAAACTTAAACTAGTCACACCACTTACACACCCCATATGAAATTGCCTTTTTCACAAAATCAGCTATCTTTAAAAACAATCATTTAATGAAACCATGGTGTCACTGATCATAATCCTCAAAATCTCTAGTTAAATCCTTATTTCCAGTCATTCCTTCATCGGTGTACCTATGGCATCATTGGCAACCAGAATGCTCACCACCTGGGGCCTTTTTGATAGTTCCTAGCTCATAGTAACCGGCAATATATTCACATATCAAAATGGAATCTCCATTGAAGATCAGCAAGATCAACCAACGGATCCATATAAAAGAGCCATGGACTCATCCATTGAGGACTAGCAAGGTCAATCAACCAGATCCATGCCCGAATTCAGAAAATAACTCTTACTCGTTATTCAATATCTTCCCCGACGTACTTGTGGGTCTCTTCGGCGACCCAGAGCCCGAGCACCATATGGTCAATAGCACCCTCTAGGATCCTTCACAGGTCACCTAGTGCTTCACTCATAGGTTGCTTCCTTGGTCCCTTATCCACCGTACCGAAAGCTCACCATTTAAATCGAACCAAGGCTGGTCAAGACCTTGGTTGACCTTGCTACGCGAGATGTCCTCCGTTGACTCTCCATCAGCTGTTGCAACTTTATGAGCTAGGTCTCCATGACCTCATTCACAAGACGGTCAAAATGCTTCCCCAGCATTCTTCACATAAAACGGTCATTTAAAAACAGGTCATAAATACAATTTCTATAACGAACTCTCGTCTTTCCACATTAATCAGCATTACTTAATCCACATTCATTTCATATAAACTCCCATTCTCATCCAATCACATCATTTTTTATCTCATCACTTCTTTCCTCCTCATTAGATCTCATCCACTCCCATCTACCCATATCCACATCTCATCACATCACATTCATTCACATCTCATCCATTCAGACCACATCACATTCACTCACATCACATCACATTCATTCACATCTCAGCCATTCAGACCACATCACATTCACTCACATCACATCTCATTCAGACCACATCACATTAACTCGCGTCTCATCTCATTCAGACCACATCACATTCACTCACATCACATCTCATTCAAACCACATCACATTCACTCACATCACATTCAGACCACATCACATTCACTCACATCACATCTTATTCAGACCACATCACATTCATTCACAACACATCTCATTCAGACCACATCACATTCATTCACATCTATCCCGATTCACATGATATCACATCCATTCACATCCCCATACCATTCATTCTGATCGTGATTCACATGCCATCACATTAATTCACATCCCTTATCATTCATTCACATCCTGATTCATAGGCTATCACATTCATTCACATCCCTTATCATTCATTTACATCCTGACTCACATGCCATCACATTCATTCACATTCCATATCATTCATTCACATCCCTTATCATTCATATCTATCCAATTTACATCACATCTCATCGCCTCTATTCTCGTTAATATTCATCAACTTCACATCCACATATATTCTTCACATACATCCACATCCATACTTATCACATACACATCCACATCTATCCTTTCGCCTACATCTACATCCATCCTTTCACATACATACATCCACATCCATTCTTTCACATACATCCACTTCCATTCTTCACATACATCTGCATCCATCCTTTCACATACATCCACATCCACATCCATCCTTTCACATACATCCACATCCATCCTTTCACATACATCCACATCCATCCTATATCCTTCATTTACATCCTGATTCACATGACATCTCATCACTTCTATTCACATGACATCTATCCATCCATTCATTCACATTTATCTGATTCACATCACTTCTATTCACATGACATCTAATCACTTCTATTCACATGACATCTATCCATCCATTCATTCACATTTATCTGATTCACATCACATCTATCCATCCATTCATTCACATTTATCTATCCATCCATTCATTCACATTTATCTGATTCACATCACATCAATCCATCCATTCATTCTTTTATAAAAATCAACTTCAGTGGAAATAACACTTTATCCTTTTATACATCTATTTATGCATAAATTCAATTTAAAGGATAATAATACTTTCGAAATAAAAATAAATCCTTTATGCATCTTTCTATGCATAAAATAAAATTTAATGAGAATGACTCTTTTGAACTAAAAATAAATTCCTTTATGCATCTTTCTATGCATAAAATAAAATTTAATGAGAATGACTCTTTTGAATTAAAAATAAATTCCTTTATGCATCTTTCTATGCATAAAATCAAAATTAATGAGAATGACTCTTTTGAATTAAAAATAAATTCCTTTATGCATCTTTCTATGCATAAAATCAAAATTAATGAGAATGATACTTTTTAAAATAAAAATAAATTCCTTTATACATCTTTCAATGCATAAAATCAAAATTAATGAGAGTGACACTTTTTGAAATAAAAATAAATTCCTTTATGCATCTTTCTATGCATAAAATCAAAATTAATGAGAATATCACTTTTGGAATAAAAATAAATTCTTTATGCATCTTTCTATGCATAAAATCAATTTTGATGAAAGTAATACTTTTATAATTAAAAAAAATTCTTTTATGCATCACTTTATGCATAAAAATCAATATTGGTGAAAGTGACACTTTTAAAATAAAAAAATTTCTTTTATGCATCACTTTATGCATAAAAATCAATATTGGTGAAAGTAACACTTTTATAATAAAAAAATCTTTTATGCATCACTTTATGCATAAAAATCAATATTGGTGAAAGTAACACTTTTATTTAAAAAAAATCTTTTATGCATCACTTTATGCATAAAAATAAATATTGGTGAAAGTAACACTTTTATTAAAAAAAATCTTTTATGTATCACTTTATGCATAAAAATCAATATTGGTGAAAGTAACACTTTTATAATAAAAATTTCTTTTATGCATCACTTTATGCATAAAAATCAATATTGGTGAAAGTAACACTTTTATAATAAAAAAATTCTTTTATGCATCACTTTATGCATAAAAATCAATATTGGTGAAAGTAACACTTTTATAATAAAAATATATCCAATATGCATCTTTCTATGCATAGAATTTAATTCTAATGAAAATAACACTTTTATAATAAAAATATTTCCAATATGCATCTTTCTATGCATAAAATGAAAATAACACTTTTAGAATACACAAACGGAGGTGATTATTTTTTTTAAATAACATAAAGATAAAACTTATTTTCCCAAATTTAAGAAAATTTTGCCATAACCTCCTTTGTATGGCTAACCATTTCTCAATTTTTACATTCTAAATCTACTTAGAATTTACCCCAATATGAATTTAGCACTCTAATTTAATCAATTTTCATTTTTTAAACAAAAAAAGATACGAAAAGTTTACCTGATTACACATCTTGGATAAAGAAGGGCTGAATTCAATGAAGAGAAGGGGGAAGCCTTTCCATCAAGGCATAACATCCAATTTCAATTTAAAAGAAGCAAGAAATCATAAAACCATAGAATTGAATTAGAAAAAAGTAGAATTTCTAACTTACATGGAGTTTTGTGAGCTATCCTTTGGCTTGAGTGATTGAGGGTTCTACTCTTGCTTGGATCAAGAGTGGCCACCAATTCTTTGTAGAGGAGATAGTCAAAAACAAGTGAATTATTAATGAATTCAATGTTTTTGGCTCTGGGGTGGAGTAGAGTAACAATGCATAAAACACTATTAAGCTTTTACAAAGGGGGAGGCTTCTATTTATAGGAAAAAGGGAGCCTCTAATCAAGCAAACTGATTCTAGAATTTTCCAAATCAGTTTGGTCACTTTTTGACCATTTTTAGGTCAGTTTAGCTTATTTTTTGGTTCTAGTTGAAACAGGAGAGAGGAGAGATAAAAATATCTTATTATTTGTGAGTTTAAAACTCATCCACACATGTGAAATAGGTGCCTCCTTCATGAGGGGAATTCCCCCACACTGAGGTGTCAAAAATGCATCATTTCCTCTAAATATCTCTTCTTTTTTAACTAATAACCTTGTCCTTAGTCAACTCTTCATCTTATGTGAGTATTTACTCATTTTTGGGGGGTATTCTCTTTATTTCTTCAATTTATCTCCTCTCTATATTTGGATTAATCTAATTGGCCCCTCGAAACCTTAATCTAAAATTTTTAAAAAATCTGGACCCTTAGGCTAAGGCCTTTTGAAAGATTATAATTTATTTCTAATGCACCTTCTGAAATTCTTTTTGAACTTCTGTTTCAGGGGAATTTATTTTAATAAGAAGAGATATTTTTCCATCCAAAATATCTAAAAATTAAATAACCTCTCTCTAGAACATTTTCTCTCTCTAAGGTAGAAGCAAGATTTGTTAATATTCTGACAAGGGGAATGATTACAGGGAAGAGATTGGACATCTTGAGGGGCTGGGGGAGGAATCTTACAACTAAAATTTTGATGGTAGGCATTGAAGGGCTAAGTAAAGAATTGAAAAACTCTGAAGAAGAAGAAACTCCAGAATACAGTAGAATGTAAGCTGAGGAACCCCCATTTTCCATAGATGATGAAGTAGCTAAAGTCACAATTCAACTCAATAATGTACTCATCAATGATGCAGTATTGGATGGTGGATCCGGAGTCAATGTCATTAGAGAGGAAACTCCAGTAGGATTGGGTCTCAAATGGGAACACATTCCATTCAATATAAGAATGGCAGATAATAGAATGGTGGTTCCCGAATTGTCAAAAATATCCTCATTAAAGTCAAGCAAGTAGACTTTAGGGTCAACCTAGTGGACTACACTGGGTCCTACCAGGTTTTATTTTGGGAAGGCCTGGTTAAGACATGGCAAAGTGAAACAGGACTGGGGCAAAATCAAAATCTCCATTAGTAGAGAAGCAGAAAGTCTATGTCAACCTTTCCGGAGTAAGGGGATCAGTGAAACCTGCCCAAAGGCTAGTTCATTTAAAAACATTCAATATGTTAGAAGGCTTTGATGATGATGAAGAGGACGTAATACCCCCGAACATCCCGACTTGGTGTCCTTGTACATGTTACATGTAGATGAAGTGATGGGGTACTATGCAAAAACAAAGGATGGGAGAGCGAAAGTAGCAACCAAAGAAGTAAAGGAAAAAGAATCAAATTTCGCAAAACCAGGGGGCTCACGGAGAACCAAACTAAGAAAAACCATGCAGGAGAAAGTGTGAGATCCCTCTGCCCCCTCCGCGCGCCGGACTTCCGGTAGCTGAAATAGCGGAAGCATCCCCTCATGCGCGGGGCAGGGTTTCTCACTCAGGGCCTCGCCCTCGAATGTCCAAGCACGAGACTAGGCTAGTGGTCACTCCAAAAACCGAAACCGGGAAAAATTCCCATACCCGGAAAGCGGGGGCGATTCTGCCTTTATGAATTTTATTTATTTTTTTTAACGAATTTTTCTAACGTGATCAATTCTAAGCTATCCTTCAACTGAATAAACCAGATAGAAGGAAACTATCATTGATATAATTTGATCATTTTAGTAAATTCAACACTTTTTTCTTGATCCAGGTCAGGCACAGCCGTTGATCCACTTATTGAAAAATTTATCAGGGAATTGTCTAATTACTCGAATCTTAGCGTAATCCTAAGATTTTACAGTTTGATTATTAAAACTCCACTGATTCCAGCCTAACCCCATCCGGCCCATGGGTTAGCCACCACCCTACCATTGGAATTGGTGGAACCAAACAAGTACTCACCCACCCATAATTGAATTGCCTTTCTTAACTTTAGCTTTAGAAAATAGATACGCACACACTCCTCTTTATTAAAACTTTAATAAAAACAACCCTTGATAAATAATTTACGGTTTATACATGTCATACTTCATAATTTTCATTGAGTCCTTGTTTCTCAACAAAACGGTATCACTCTGGACTCTCCGTTGAGACCAGCAAATCAACAACGAGATTCAGTGATAGATTATAAAAACATAGGTCCATCATATAATATCTTCCTCGACATACGCATGGATGTCCTCGGCACCGCGAGCCCGTGCAGCATCACCTGGTCAGAACCCTCCAGGATCCTCCTTATGTGTCCTGGCACTTCACTCAGGGACCGCTTCGTCGGCCCTCGTCCATCGTATCGGAAGCGCACCATTTTAACCATACTGAGGCTGGTCAAGACCTCGGCAAGTTTTACCGCGTGAGCTGTCCCTCGAACACTCCCCGCCGCCAGCTATTGCAACCAAACTTCCCTTAGATAAACATATATGCCAAATGCTCCCTCCAGCATTCTGGTGTAAGACAGTCTTTTAAGAAGGCAGGGTTTCTATGCAAGTTTAGAGTTTTGATTTTTGTTTGAATACCATGAGTATATCGTATCTCAATACTTCTAGATCCAATTTTCAATTTTAAACAGAATTCTTCAAATTCTGTTAACTTGATCCTTAGATCAAAACCACAAGTCTTAACTTAGTTTCAGATTCAGTGGGTGATTGAATACATTTTCCCTGAACTGGGCACATCGTCGTTGATTGAAACTGACGAAGGAATTAGGTCTTGGTCAATAGTCTGAGTCAAAGTTTAGGTCTGAAAGGTTCTTTCTAAAATTATCTTCTCGAAAGGTACTATCTCAGTTTCTCTTTTTCTAAAATTTCTTTCGACGAATATTTATTTACAAATTCAAAAACATGGATTTCTCGAGGAATATTCATTTATGTCGATCTCCGATTAAATTTTATCTTTTATGCATACCTCTATACATTAAAATTAATTATGACAAAAATAATAATTTTATAATAAAAATTTATCTTTATGCATGAAAATAAAAATGATAAAAGTAACACTTTTGATATAAAAATTTATCATTATGCATACTCCTATGCATGAAAATAAAAATGATAAAAGTAACACTTTTGATATAAAAATTTATCTTTATGCATACTCCTATGCATGAGAATAAAAATGGTAAAAGTAACACTTTTGATATAAAAATTTATCATTATGCATACTCCTATGCATGAGAATAAAAATGGTAAAAGTAACACTTTTGATATAAAAATTTATCATTATGCATACTCCTATGCATGAGAATAAAAATGGTAAAAGTAACACTTTTGATATAAAAATTTATCATTATGCATACTCCTATGCATGAGAATAAAAATGGTAAAAGTAACACTTTTGATATAAAAATTTATCATTATGCATACTCCTATGCATGAAAATAAAAATGATAAAAGTAACACTTTTGATATAAAATTTATCATTATGCATACTCCTATGCATGAAAATAAAAATGATAAAAGTAACACTTTTGATATAAAGATTTATCCTTATGCATACTCCTATGCATGAAAATAAAAATGATAAAAGTAACACTTTTGATATAAAAATTTATCTTTATGCATACTCCTATGCATGAAAATAAAAATGGTAAAAGTAACACTTTTGATATAAAAATTTATCATTATGCATACTCCTATGCATGAAAATAAAAATGATAAAAGTAACGCTTTTGATATAAAAATTTATCATTATGCATACTCCTATGCATGAAAATAAAAATGATAAAAGTAACACTTTTGATATAAAAATTTATCTTTATGCATACTCCTATGCATAAAAATAATACTTGGAATATAGAAACCTAAAGATTAAAGAAGAATTTTATTTCACTAATTTCAACAAATTTGGCCATAACCTCCTTTGTATGGCTGACCATTTTTCAACTTTCTAAGTCTAAAAAAATAGCTAGAAATATTAGATTTATCCTAAAGTAAATAATTTTTCTCTTAATTAAAACAACATTATAAAAAAAACTTGATAATTTATCATCAACCAATTACCAAAGGATAGAGAATGGTTGGTTTTGCTAGAGATGAGAGGGGAATGCCTTTCTGTAATGAGCCATAGCATTTTTAGAGAAGACATAAAGCATAAAAATCATTTAAACCATAAAAACCATGAAATAATTGAAAAAAAAAAGAAGAGTCACCAACTTACTAAAGACTTTAATAGCTTTCCTTTGGCTTGAGGGTTTGAGGGTTCAACTCTTGATTGAACAAGAGTGGCCACCTATCTTTGGAAGAGGGAAATGTCAAAAACTAGTGAATTATTAATGAATTTACAGTTCTTGGCTTGGGTGGAATAGAGTAACAATGCATAAACATTATTGAGTTTCAACAAAGGGGAAGGCCTCTATTTATAGGAAAAAGTGAGCTCCTAACTAAACAAACTGATTCTAGAATTTTCCAATTCAGTTTGGTCAATTTTTGACCATTTTTAGGTCAGTTGAGCTAACTTTTTGCAACTAGACTTGAATTAGGAGAGAGGAGAGATGAAATATCTGAATTTATGATGATTTAAAACTCAATTAATCATGTGAAGTAGGCGCCTCATTAAATGCTCTCCCTCTTCCTTACATATGTGTCAAATTGGCATCATTATATCCAAATTATCTCATATTTTGATATTACTCATAGTTTTTTTTAACTAATAAACCTTGTACATATTCACATCTTCACCTTATGTGAGCATTGAAGGGACTCCCCTTCCTTACATATGTGTCAAAATAGAATCATTATACCCAAAATATCTCATATTTTTAATATTACTCATAGTTTTTTACTAAACAACCTTGTACATATTCAACTCTTCACCTTATGTGAGCATTTACTCATTTTTGGGTATTTTTCTTTTACAAACTGGATTTATCTCCTCCTCACACATGGATTGATCCTATTGGCCCACAGAAACCTTAATTGGACCATAGTCCATAAATTTCTGAAAATCTAGACCCTTAGGCTAAGGTCCTTTATACCCAATTCCAATAAATTCCAGTTGCACATTGGAAGTTCTTTTTGAATTTCTGTTTCAGGGAAACTTATTTTAACAAGATGAGATATTTTTCTATCCAAAAATATTAAAAATCTAAATATTCTCTATCTAGAATATTTTCTCTCTCTAGGCTAAAACAGCTAGAAACAAGATCTTTTATATTTCTAAGGAGGGATTTGATTACACGGGAAGATGCTGGACATCTTGAGAGGCTGGGGAGGAATCTTACAGAAAGCCTCACCAGAGGTTGAATGGACCCGAAATCCGGAGAAAGAGGAAGAAATGCAGGAAATCTGTAATTGGGTGCAAAAGCAAAAAGAGAACTAGAAGGGGAATGCTGCAAAAGTAAGCTCAGATAGACTACAAGAGGTGAATCTAGGAAATGAAAAAGAAGAAAAGCCAGTGAAGATTAGTTTGGAACTAGAAGAACAGTTCAATCAAGAGCTCATGTCATTACAAAAAGAATATCAAGATGTTTTTGCTTGGTAGTATGAGGACATGGAGGGCATTGACCCCAAATTCTTTCAGCACAGCATCAACTTAAGGGAAGGAGGCATACCAGTCAAACAATAAAGATGTAGAATGAAACCTAACTCCGCCAAGCAAGTCAAAGAAGAAATTGACAAGCTACTAAGAGTAGAAT
Organism: Cibotium barometz; assembly: GCF_041138505.1. NCBI lineage: Eukaryota > Viridiplantae > Streptophyta > Polypodiopsida > Cyatheales > Cibotiaceae > Cibotium > Cibotium barometz. The sequence goes on along the minus strand of NC_141074.1, from coordinate 20,925,647 downwards.
TCATCGTGCGGCCAGTAGAGAAAGCTACTTGGATATCCTCAATTGTGGTAGTTCCAAAAAAAAAAAGATGAAGATCAAGATCTGTGTGGATTCCTTGTTGCTAGATGAAGTGGCAGGGAAGGAAATGTACTCATTTTTGGATGGATTCAGCGAGCAAAACTAGGTAAAAATGGTGCCAGAAGATAGGGAGAAAATGGCTTTCATCACTGAATGGGGTGTCTTCATGGTGATTGTCTCATGATGTTCGACGCCTTAGGAATGCACCAGCCACGTTTCAAAGAATGGTGCAAGAGATTTTCTATGATTACCTATAGAATTTATGAAAGACTTTATGGATGATTTTAGTGTATTTGGGGATAAGGCAAAGCAAATCCATCATTTGTCTTCATGGTGATTGTCTCATGATGTTCGATGCCTTAGGAATGCACCGGCCACGTTTCAAAGAATGGTGCAAGAGATTTTCTATGATTACCTATAGAATTTATGAAAGACTTTATGGATGATTTTAGTGTATTTGGGGATAAGGCAAAGCAAATCTATCATTTGAGGCTATGTCTGTAGAGATGAAGAGATTTAAGGCTCAAGCTAAATCCAGTGAAGTGTGCATTTGCAGTAAAATCAGGAACTCTGTTTGGGACACATAGTGTCAGCCAAGGATTGGCCATAGATCCTAATAAAGTAGAGGCCATATCCAAAATGACTGCTTGAGATAACATCAAGCAACTAGAGAGATTCCTTGGTAAGGCTAAGTGGCATGCTAGATTTTTGAAGTATTTAGCACATGTGGCGAACCCACTGTATGCACTTACCAAGAAATATGCCAAGTATGAGTGGAATCCGAAAAAGCATTCCAATGGCTGAAGAGAATGGTGTCAACTGCACCAGTGGGGTAAATGCCCCAGGCTGGAATGAGATATTCCATGTATATTTAGATGCCTCACACAAAGCAGTGGGCAGTGCTGATGAAAAACAGGTAGAGGGAGAGGAGACACACACAAGAGAAAACCCTAATGTATATTGCAAACCCTAACCATAGAGGGAAGCCATCTCCCTTCTCACACAATGCATAAAGCCATAATCCATAATACACAAGACACACTATGTGTTGTTTCCATACACTACTTACCCTAGCTAATGTCCACACACTATGACCAGCTGGACTCAGTCATTTATGTCTCACACATGCTGCTACCTAACATGCCAGCACATAGCACAGTTGGCACACACTGACATCGAGCTTGAATCTCAACAGCCCTTCTCAAGCTCATGATGTACTGCCATAGATGAAGATATAGATGAGCTTGGGATATCAAAGCTTTTAACACTCCCCCTCAAGCTCATCCCACATACTCCCAACATAGTACGGAAGTACTCAAACTTCTCCTACTAAGTGGCTTTGTAAAGATGTCAGCCACCTGCTCTTCAATCTTCACATACTATAGATCCATTGTACCATCCAACACTTTCTCTATGACAAAGTGATAATGGACCTCTATGTGTTTGGTCCGCGCATGAAACACTATATGCTGCACATGTTGTCACACAATGAATGACAACTTTGCCATCAATAGGCTCACCCAAATTAGTCAAGAGATTCTTTAACCATACTCCACATGTAGCAATGGCTGCACCCCTCTATTAAGCATCTGTACTAGATAAAGCAACAGTAGGTTGCTTCTTGCTACTCCAACTCACCACCACGACACTTCCAAGTGTAAAGGCATAACCACTAGTAGATCTCCTGTCATACGAGCTACCTGCCCAATCTGCATCTGTGTAGCCATGTATATCCAAGCCTTTACCATGCTCATAAAGAAGACCATAATGTGCAGTGGTCTTTACATATTGCATAATGCGTCTCACTGCATCCAAATGAGATTTTTTGGGGCTCTACATAAATTGGCTTACTAGCCCCACAACATAACTCAAATCCGGGCGTGTGATAGTCATGTAAATGAGACTACCAACCATCTTTCTATACGTAGATGGATCATCCAACTCTTCACCAAAATCAGCCCGCAACTTCACATTCTGCTCCAAAGGTTTACTCATTGGCTTACACTCTGTCATGCCATATTTTGCCAACATATCCAATGCATATTGGCGTTGCACTAACCATGTACCTGCATGGTCTTTGATCACTTCAATTCCAAGAAAGTATCTCAATTCACCCAAGTCTTTCATGTCAAACTGCCCTCTCAATGCCTTCTTGACATGCATCACATCTATAGCATGATCTCCAATCAAGTCATCCACATAGATGACAAGTAAGACAATCCCATGATCTGTTTTCTTCACATAGAGTGAAGAATCTACTGTAGAAACCTGAAATCCAATGGAGATAAGATATCGGCTCATCCTATCACTCCAAGCACGAGGTGCTTGCTTTAGACCATATAAAGCTTTCTTCAATCTGCATATACCTTGGGTGTACATATCCTTCTGGCTGTGCCATATAAACTTCTTCTTGTAGATCACCATTTAGAAATGCATTTTTCACATCCATTTGATGCATTTCCCAACCATTTGCTGTAGCCATAGCAACGACTGCTCTCACTGTTCCCATCTTTGCAACTGGATTAAATGTTTCATCATAGTCCAAGCCTTGGGTTTGTGCATAACCCTTAGCTACCAATCTTGCTTTATGGCATTCAATGGAACCATCTGACTTGCATTTCACTTTGTAAACCCATTTGCAACCAATAACATTTTTGTCTTGTAGTAATGCAACCAAATCCCATGTATCATTATGAACCAATGCGTCCATCTCAACATCCATTGCCTTCTCCCATACATGCTTTCCAGTAGCTTCTATATAGCATGTAGGTTCCACATGCTTCACCAAAGAGGTCATATATGCGTAATGCATAGCAAAATCACGATATGTCAACCTGTCAACTAGATATCTGACCCTTTGTGATCTCCACAATGTATGCGGATCACTCTGAACACCTGTCACTCTAGCATGTGGTGGCACATATCTATCCTGTCTAGCACCAGGTGTGTGTAAAACGGGTATGCCAAGCTTCTCATCCAAACTCTCTGAATTTGACGACTCATAACCTGTAATTCCAATTCCTTTGACTTTCTTTTTCCCTTTATCCACAGCACTACTCCCAGTGCTCACACTCTCATGCCTCAAACGTCCTGACCATGGACGTATAGTGCTGCTCTCTGACTCTACTAGCCCAGACATAGAAGTAGAACTAGAACTTGCTTGTGGCAAGTTCACATGCACATCAGCATCAAGTGAATCAATGACACCCTCATTCTTTGCTTTGTACCAACTAGCAAGCTCATCAAACACCACATCTCGTGAGATAACCACTTGCCTAGTTTGTGGATTGTAACATTTGTATGCCTTACGATCCTGTGCATAACCAACAAACACACACTTTTCTGCCTCCCTTAGGATCCAACTTCCTCCTTCTCTCGTCAGGCACATGTACATAAGCTATGCAACCAAACACTTTGAGGTGTCCAATGTCTGGCCTAAAACCTATAATCTGCATCTCTCGCGTACTTCCATGTATGGCTGCTGTGGGTGTCTTATTCAGTATATACACTGCAGTGGCACATGCTTCTGCCCAATAATAATCTGGCATGCTCTTTTCATTGAGCATCACCCTGGCCACTTCACAAATGACTCTATTCTTCCTCTCAGCAACACCATTTTGCTGAGGTGTATACCTACAGGTTAACTGCCTTCTTATGCCATGCTTTCTCAAGAAATGCTCAAAAGCATGTGAGATGTATTCACCACCTCCATCTGTCCTCAAACATTTTATCCAAGAACCATATTGCTTCTCTGCAAAAGCTTTGAAATCCATAAACTTTCCCAACACTTCACTTTTCTCTCTAAGAAATTAAATCCAAGTCATTCTACTAAAATCATCAATGAATGTCACATAATATAAACTGCCTTTAATGGATGGGTTTTGTGCAAGACCCCATACATCGCTATGTACTATCTCAAGTGGCCTGCTACTCATGTTGCCTTCTCTAGGAAATCGTAACCTCACCTGCTTTCCAAACTGACAGGTTTCACAAACATGCATATTCCCATCATACTTGAATCTAGGCAGCCCACTAACAATGCCTCTTGCCTACATGTTCTTTAACCTTTGTATATTCACATGTCCAATTCTCTTATGCCACATGTCAATGTCCTATACCACATTTTGGCTTTTAGAGAACATTGCTGATTTCAACTCAGGAATCCCAGCATCCAACTTAAATAACCTGCCTTCTTTCTTGCCTTTGGCAAAATGACTCTACATCCATTTTTGTTGAAATCCTCAACGAAGTAACCATGCTCGTTGAAATGAACCTGTAATCCCTGTTCCACCATTTGACCAACTAAGGCCATACAAACTTTTTGTAATAGAAGGCACATACAAGACATCTGCCATAGACTTTGTTTCACCATTGTGCATAACCAATGGTACACTTCCAACATGTGTGATAGCATGTTGGGTATCATCTCCTGTCTCCACATAGCCTTTCACATCCATAGGCCATATGCTCAAACCATTCACCATGACAAGTCATATGGTTTGATGCTCCAGAGTCCATATACCAAGTGTCATCATTTTCAGCATTTGTCATCATAGATCCCACAACATGTTTCATGGCAAACAAGTGATTTGCGCTGCCATCATTACTGCTTGATGCATAATTTCCACCATGTTATGCATAATGTCCACCATGTTGTGCTCTACCCCCTCTCAAATCATTTTGTTTGTGGAAACAATCACGTGCCATATGACCAAATTTCCCACAATAATTCCACATTTTGTATAGATGGTTGTTGGCCTTGCCAACGTCCTCTACCACAAGGATTACCTCTGCCTCTCTGAGGTGTATATCCATGACCACCTTTAGCACCATAGGGAGGCTGAAAATTCTGTTGTGGTGACCTATCCTGCCATCCATGACCATTACCACGGCCATGTGATGCAAATCTCTCCCTGCCTCTAGATCCTCTTTGTTGTGAACAGAAAGCTTGATTTCTGCCATTATCATCATGGCTAGTAGATGCATCATGAAAAGTGTCACTGAGTTTGATTTCCTCAACAAGCAAGAGTGAAACCAACTCATCAAAGTTTGGTAAACCTGTACTCCAAACCGAGATGGATATATCAAAAGATTTATACTCCTTGCCAAGACCACGCGCAAGGTAATGTCTACCAAATCATCATCAGGCATGGGGGCATTGATTGTTGCCAATGCATCTGCATACTTCTTTATCTCTTGTACATAATCATGGATGATCCTTCTATTCCGTTTCACATTATGAATCTGTTGTTGCAACTAAGACTTGCGAGCACTAGTGTTTGTATCAAACAGCTTTACCAATGTATTGCATGCATCCTTGGGATTCTCAGCATCATGTATATGTATGAGTATAGCATCCGAAATACATATAGACAGGTAATGCAAAACTTTGTATGCCCTTTTTGACCATTGCTTATGAGCTATAACCTACTACTGTGTAGGTTGTCGGGGTAGTTCCGGATCTAGCTGTGCACCTGTAATAAGATTCCAAAAACCTTTTCCCTTCAGAAAGCTTTTGATCCTATACTTCCATGCCTGGAAGTTCTTCCTATCCAATTTTTCACCCACAATTTGTACTGGATTATCTGACATATTTTCTCAATGTAAATGCACCTTCTGCACACATCCGAATCTGTAAACGAGCCTTCCTCAGCTCAACCAAACTCCTATAAGTGTTCCAGATACTCCAAAGTACTCAACAAACTTCAATTTTAATGTAGAAAATCAAACTGTATGCATCCAAAATGAATTGGCATACCCAGTCCAAGGTACCCTATTTTGGTGCGCTTTCCAAGGCTCCAAATTGCAATGTAGTGGTTCAATCAAGTGTGGATAACTTGCATTGACACCTAAACAACCTCAATGTTACATATCAACACCATCCAAGATGCGTACATACCAATTTTGTCAAACCCCCTTCTCTGTTTTGAGAAAAACCAAAAAAACAGTAGTAAAATTGCTCTAATTTCTTCAATCCTTGTCCAAATTGAGAGACCAGGCATTCATTAGCTTAGCAATGATGTCCACTAACTCCACGTAAAAGGAATTAGACCAATTGTTTAAGATGAGAGAGTAATTGGTCGCTTAATCACACTCTGTTTCACTGAACACAGTAGATAGCCTGTTTAATTAGCTCATTTCTAGCTCCATAGATCATAATTGCTCCAACCAATCATTTAGCAACCTCCTCACTAGTGTAAATCACAAATTTGCTAAGCCAATTTTGGAATTTACCAAGCACAAGAGTTGATTTGTGGCCTCCACTCAGTAAAAATATCAAAAAATGCTCTGTTTCTGCATACCAGGCTGCGCCACCTGCTGTAGAGGGAATTTGGGCTAATTAAAGTGTCAATTGATGGTGTATATGAGTTCCTAACACACTAAGGTATGTGTGTAACCCATCAATGGATTGATTTTTGCCAAAAACTTGGTTTAATTTCATCAAAAGTTGACCTCTTTTTCTCTGTTTTGTGAGAGCTTCAAAACCAGTGATTTTCAATCACTCAAATGCATCATATTTGCTCCAAAATCAGTGTAGGTCTTGCACATGAGTTGCCAATACATTCATCCTTGTCACATACATGTTTCTTTGCCAGATTTGCATCTATTTTCACCATACATCGCCGCTTCCAAGCTCTAATGGAAAGCTTCCAAAAAACCAAAATTTTCCTTTGCTTTGGGCAACCCTAATTTGCTTTGTTTTTGCTTGAATCACCTGCAATCCACTCAAGGGTTTTTAGTAGACCTTATCCGGTAGGCCAAGCTCTCAGATCTGATAGAAATCAGTGTGCTCCAAGCTTCATAGCATCAATGGCAAGCTTCACAGCTTTTCTTCATAGCTTCTTCTCCCTCTTCTCTCACTCACTCATATATAACCCTAATAGAGAGCACCAGGCTCTGATACCATGATGAAAAACAGGTACAGGGAGAGGAGAGACACACACACATAAGCAAACCCTAATGTATATTGCAAACCCTAACCATAGAGGGAAGCTATCTCCCTTATCACACAATGCATAAAGCCATAATCCATAATACACAAGACACACTATGTGTTGTGTCCACACACTACTAACCCTAGCTAATGTCCACACACTATGACCAGCTAGACGCGGTCATTTATGTCTCACACATGCTGCTACCTAACATGCCAGCACATAGCACAGCTGGCACACACTGACATCGAGCTTGAATCTCAACAAGTGCACTAATGCAAGAGAAGCAAGAGGGGTACATGCAACCCATCCATTATGCTAGCAAAGCCCTCACAAAGGCAGAAAGGAACTATAGCACAATGGAGTTGGAAGCTCTCTCTATGATTTATGATGTGAACAAGTTTCAACACTACCTCGAAACAAATTTGTTTTCCATGTGAACCATCAAGCCCTGATTTATCTGGTGAACAAAGCTTTTTTGGTAGGAAAGATGGCAAGGTGGATGCTCCTACCACAATAATTTGAGTTCACCATGCAGTACACCCAGAAAAGAAAATGTAGTAGCAAATTTTATATCCGGATTGCATTCTCTAGAATCCACCCTAGATGGAGTGGATGATCAACTCCCAGATACCAACCTCTTCATAGTAACAGTTTGCAAGAGTGGAGGAAAATTTTTATTATGATATGATGCCGTTCTAGAGGATGGAACATTCCCGAAAGGGTACACTACGACTGATAGAAAGAAGAGAATTTCCTTAAGGACTAGAAATTTCACTATGATTGCCAGACAACTATACAAAAGAGGCATAGACGAGATTCTGCGTAGGCGTGTCCCGGATCATGAGCAGCAGTCGGTCTTAAGAGAAGCACAGTGCAGCATCATAGGAGGACACATGGGCAGAGAAATCACAGTCCAAACAAATTTGCAAGCAGGCCTATGGTGGCCAATGATCATGAGGGATGCCACTGAAGTAAAGCAATGTGATGTCTGTCACACAGTAGATGGGTAAGCCCAGTGATTCTAATAGATTGCCCATCTTGTCCATTTTGCCATTATTTCCATTTATGAAGTGGGGATTATATTTTTTGGACCAATCAAGCCACCCATGAAAGGAAGAAGGTGTGAATACATAATTGTGGAACTGATTACTTCACCAAGTGGTTGAAAGCTAAAGCTATAAAGAGAAACTCTGTAGAAGAGATGGTGAAGTTTCTCTTCAAGGACATCATTGCTAGGCATGGTTTGTCGGTGGAGATAGTCAGTGGATGGCCATGGCACACACTTCATGAACAAAGTAATGAAAGGGTTTATGGAAAGATACCTCATCAATCATAAGAAGTCCTCAACCTATTACCCATGGTGCAATGGCCAAGCGGAATCCACCAACTAGGTTTTGACCAAAATTCTAAAGAAGATCATAAATGCCAATAAATATGATTGGGACCAGAAGCTAGATGCCGCCATCCAAGAGAAGCTACCAATGGAGGAATCCTAGGAGCACATAATATAGGAGCTCTTAGCTTTAGAGGAGGAAAGGCAACTCAGCTCTCTACAAGCGGAGATAGTGCAGCGAAGAAGGAAAGACTAGATTGATAGGCATCTCAAGCAAAACAATTTCAAACAAGGAGAATCGGTCTACAACTCCAAGTTGGGATCGCACCTCAAAAAATTCAAGATTTGGTGAATAGGCCCATTCATGGTTAAAAACACCCAGTAAGTCAGAATGCCTTTACACTAGAAGGCTTCGATGGCATACCTTTGCCCAAAACAATGAACAGCTTTAGGATGAGAAAATACATGGGCCAACCGCGGCAGTGGTAGTCACACTGGAAGAAGAATAAGCAGGGGACCAAGAGCCGATCTGGAGCATCTGCTATGGCATGACCTCACTAGCAAAAATTAACACGAAAAACCCAAAAAGTAACAAAACCATGGAAGGAGTCTGCAAGGTTGTCCAGTCTGTAGTAAGAGATCACAATTTCGTAACCAAATATGGTCATTGCATGGGAAGACAAGGCTAGGTGATGGCAGAATGTCATCTTTCAATGGAGTGTCAATTGGTGCAGACCTTTCGCTCTGAGCTTGTGAAATGAGCTCACTTTTCATTTCCCGACTTGATGACACTTCTGGTATGGTTTCTAATGTTGGTTTAAGAGAGGTTGGGCCCCGAGGAATAGGTGGTGGTGGTCCCTCAAGTATTGACTGAGATTCCCTAATGAGTTGCTGATGTACAGCTAGATTGATCTTCTCCTCACGAGGGTTTAGGTATTCTTGAAGTTTCTTGGGTAGCTCAGATAAAGCTGCAATGCGACTTCTATGAGCATCAATGATGGCATCTAGAGTCTCATTCACTTTATCCACAAAAACAGAACCCCCGTCCTACAAGTATGTAAGTTATTCCTAAGTGGCAAACCTACTCCTAAATATGAGCAAAGGTGATTGGAACTCTTTTTTTTCTTCTTCTTCTTTTTTTTTTTTTCTTTTTGATGTGTGTGTAGAAGGTGATAAAGATTAAGGTTCCATCCCAAAGAGACCCAAGCAATGGCCAAGAGACCTCCGCCAAGAGAATCTAAAGACCGCTAAGTATCTCAAGGGCGACAGACCCTTTTTCTTTCTTTTATGACCTAAGGAGTACCCCATGAAGATGAGGGCATCGGTCTCGAGGGCCCATAGTGTACCCCAGAGTCCTACCAACATCCATCAAGGCGATAGAATCCTTAAAGGTCTTTTTTCTGAAGCTTTTAGACATCAGTGTTCACCCCATGGAAACCAAGGCATCGGCCCCAAGGTGCTAAGACAACCCCAGGTCCTACCAAGCATTTCTCATGGCTGTAGACACGTCATGTCTCAATTTATTTTGGATATATATATTTTTTAGGGTACATTTTCGTAAATTTTTATTACTCCTAGCACCTAGCTCATATCTAAGAGGTAGCTACCACTAGGGATAACTAATATACCTTGAAAGCATAAGAACTTGGCATATTCCCTTGGTATATATCCTACACTGTCTTTAGATAGAAATATCTTTTCCTAAGTCTTCTAAGACTCTAGAATTCACTCACCATATTTTAACAACTAATCAAAAACTTAAACCAGCCAACATTGGGTGAACATGCAAACCATATATTCGTAAGATAAGAGCACATAAAGAAATAAAGATTAAGATTTGAATACACCTGTTGTAGTGCCCTGTTGATGTTGTTCGTTTGCATTGATGCATTGCTGATTTTGTACAGATTGCTCCTCCTTGATCTTTGTAAGCGTAGCATGTCTCCCCCCTTCCTAATTTGTTTGCACGATAGGTGGACTGTTTGATGCTTTTGTTTTTTACGGAGATCTCTGCAAAATTTTTATTAACAAACACGAAAAGAAAAGAAAAAAAATAAAATTTGCCATTGGTGCCAAACACCGAATATAGCCGAGGGAAAAAACCCAGTGGGAGAAAAGTGCCCTGGCTTGTCGATCTTATTGTGGAGTCACTGAGCTTACCCTTGCGCTGGTGGTGGAGATCATCTCAAAAAGAACATAATCCTTTAAAGGCGTAAAGAACCACACTATTCAAACATTGATCTACCAAAGAGCTTCATTTGTAGTGTTAATGCCTTATCTTTGGTTTTAGGTATGTCCTTCTTGAGTGGAAATTTTATCAATTGTCTTGGAATTTGAGCAAGATAAGAGGATTTAGGTTTTGAAGTTCTAGAATCTATGCTCAAATGAGACTCATGTGAACTTGGATGTGTCTTAGGTACACCAGTTGATGGTGGAATTGTGTAACAAGGATAAATTGGGACAACCGGTGTTTCAATACATGTTTTAGGAAGATCAACACAAGTAGTTTTGTAGGTGCTATCACAACCACCTTTCCTTTCTTGAAGATTTTGTGTTGACTTCTTTTGCACCCACTGATATGGACAATCAATTGTGGCTTTTGGAATCTTTCTGAAACACTCTTTTACCCCTGTCAAAGCATGGCATTTTGGAAGCCAAATTGCTGTTGCACCCTCATAATAGCCTTGTGCTATAAGAACATGTTTTGGGACCCATCGATTAACAATCCGAGGTTTGGGCTTGGAAATGATGTGCTTTGTAGGAGACTTGGCAACTGGACTAGATGGTACAAGTTTGTACGCATCTTTGGGTAGCCAAATTGATAATTCCTTCTTGCCCGGCCTTCTTTGAGTAGCAACTAGAGTAGTTGGAACATGCCAGCCATGGCCCTCACTTGAGTACTCATCAATTATCCACATCATTTGTTTTGGAGCTTCAAGAGCAGATTTTGATTGTGCTTTGTGTAAGGTAGAAACACCACTCTTTTTATATGATAAAGCTCGTGGATTAGCAGACTTCCTCTACTTGCAGTGCTGTTGTGGATGCATTCCTATAGTACAAATCATCTAGAAGGTCACGTGGTTGTACCATTCGTATAGGAATAATGTCATATCCATCTGAGTCACAAAATTGAATTGGCTTCGGTAAAGCACATGTCGATAATGTTGCAAGGACATGACTCCATTCTAATGGATCAATTAAATGCTCAGGGAAGGGTTGTGGAATGTATGCCTCGTCTGATACACTTCGATTACCCTTAAGTCTCTCAGTGTGGAAATCCCTACATGAGGCTCTACACATCCATAGATCTTCTCTTCCGTCTGACAATGTAACTTTTGAGCCCTCAGATGAAGCAGATTCAAACTCATCTATTGGAGACCTTGTTACATCACGATATGAGTGATCCCTTAGGTTGACCCTTGTGATGACAGAATCATGTCGGAGGTACAAATAATTGTATCCCAATCTTGAATCATTTTAAATTGTTGCAGGAATGGTCTATCCAATATCACTTCGTAGTTTGGATGTTTTCCAAAATCCACTACTGCAAAGGTGTGCTCATATTCAATCCCACATGTGGTGACCAATATGTTCTCGAGCAGCCCAAGGGGATGTTCTAAGCTTCCATCTGCTAGCTGCAAGTGCATCCTTGTACTTCTAATAGCTGGTTTGCCCCACTTTTCCCAAATGGACCTTGTCACAATGCCCACTCCTGCACCACTATCAAGTATTGCAGTTGAAGATACTTTTCGCACTTCTAATGGGAGGGTAGCATTTCCCTGATCGTCTTCACAAAATTTTCCTACTTTGTTGATAGGAACTGGCATTACATGCTTTGTCTCAGGGTGTATAGTACACTCATGGTGACCCTTTTGTAGCAATACCTGCTCTGACAAACATGTGGCAATATCATTCCACAACTCAGGTCGAATTTTTATCAAATCAAGCAAAGGTAAGGTACAAGCCACTGGTGCTGACAAAATAGCCTGCACCATACTCATATCTTTCTCCGTTGTCAACCTTTTATGCATGGAGGGTATCCTCAAGGTTTGAGAACAGTTCTCATATTCTCCCAGATATGATGGTAAGGTTTTCATTGTATGCTTACTTCTAGGAGAAACAATTGTTTGAACTTTCTCCTGGATGCTCAGGTGTCTAAATTTGTTTTCCGTGCCCCTGGTAAAATCCACCTCAGAGAATGGAGGCGAACTAACAGAAGACATGTTCTCATTAATTTTCTCATTTACTGTGGCCCACATCTCATTTGCCATGTCCTAATTAGCATCAATAACTTCATCATTGTATGGGAAGACAAGGCTAGGTGGTGGCAGAATTTCATCTTTCAATGGAGTGTCAATTGGTGCAGACCTTTCGCTATGAGCTTGTGAAATGAGCTCACTTTTCATTTCCCGACTCGATGACACTTCTGGTATGGTTTCTAATGTTGGCTTAAGAGAGGTTGGGCCCCGAGGAATAGGTGGTGGTGGTCCCTCAAGTATTGACTGAGCTTCCCTAATGAGTTGCTGATGTACAGCTAGATTGATCTTCTCCTCACGAGGGTTTGGGTATTCTTGAAACTTCTTGGGTAGCTCAGATAAAGCTGCAATGCGACTTCTATGAGCATCAATGATGGCCTCTAGAGTCTCATTCACTTTATCCACAAAAACAGAGCCCCCAGAACTAACCTCAGTCGTACTAGCCTCATTTTGTTTAGCACTAGGCCCAGGTTGAGGTTGATGTTCCTCATGCACTTCTTGGGATGTAAAAGTTTTATCCTTCATGTTTTGTTTAGAGGCTTCTTGAGAACTAGTGGATGTACTTTTAGTTTGTTTGTTTTGGTTCTTCTTCCGCCGAGTGGTCTTTTTTCTACTGGACTGTAGGGTCTTGTCCACTAGATTTGTCTTTGCATCCTAGTTCGAGGTGTCTCATCAGTTTGCATTTCTGCATTTCGTGTTTGTGATCTAGTCATGACTCTAAGTGGCACGACATCATCATTCTCAGATGAAGGTGGCGATGGAACTGTGCCTACAAGGTTGAGTGAGACCTTTGGTTGAGAGGTGCCTTCCTCTTGTGGTTTCAGCAGACAGTCTTTTGGGAAGTGTTCTACACAACACCCTAGACAATATCTTTCAATTGGTGGAAACTGTTGTACTGTCGTATTGGATCGAGATGTTTGCCTAGAGCGATGTGGACAATCACGAGCCCAATGGGGTTCTCCGCACTCATAACAGGGGCCCATTGGTTTGGCCTCTACTTTCCTTGGCTGCCATTGACCTGAGGGGCCTGGAGTCCTAGGTTGGTAGCCGCCTAGCAACATTAAAGAGTTTTGTTCCCCTGGACGTCCAGTGCTGGGCTTGGGTATGTGGGACTTTCAAAGATATTATCCTTGGATGAATATGATGCGTATTCCTCTTCCACATAGCCTGGGTTTACCAAGTCTCTACACATATTTGAATTGTCATAGTCTACAACCCTTACAGGAGCCGTCCCAGGAGCAGGAGGTTGAGCACCAAGAACAGGTCGTGCTTGTTCTTGTGTCATCGGTGGCTTACGTTCAAAACTAGTATACTGTTGATACATTTGTGGAGCCACTCCACCCCTCGGCTGCTCACGTTCCTGTCTCATTCTCGCAATGCGAGTACATTCCTGTGTGGTATGAGTAAAGTTCCAAGCACAGGCTTGGCACCACTTTTTTGTGGGTTGGTTTGTGACTAGAGGAGAAAAGGTATTACAGTCCTCTGTTTTATGGTCACCACCACATGCTCCACAAAGATGAGGGCCTGTAGGAAGTACACTCCTCATTCTCTGCTGCTGTTGTTGTGCCTGCATGGGTGGACGATAGGTCTATCCCAATCTCCTTAGTACTAGGTTAGCTATCTGGTCTGGATTTACTAGCGCGCTAGACCCTGATCTTTGGTCATCACCCCACTGATCTCTAGGTTTCACCTCTGGGCCAGAACCATCTTGGAATTTGAAGTTATCGGTGAAATCCATAGCATCATGGAAACACTCATTGAAACTTGTATGCTTCTTCGCATAGAGATGTGTATGCAGTGTCGAATTTTTGAGGCCTTTTAAGAAGAGAGAAATTAATCGACTTTGGGCGGGCTTCTCATCTTCTGGGCAACGATTAATGTACTGCTTCATTCTATTTACAGAGTCTCTAACACTTTCATTCTCGCCTTGTTTGAAAGAGTAGATGTGTGCTACCGTGTCATGTTGAATTCCCATTAAGGAAAAAGCAGCAATGAATCTCTCTTCCAAAACTCGTAAAGAAGATTTGTCTGAAGCCTCTAATGCCTGAAACCAAGCCAGGGCTTTTCCCTCAAGAGTGAGTCCAAAGCCTTCAATTTGAGTATGCTTATCAGCCACTTGCTCAGCTCGAACTGCTTGCCTAAATGCTGCTACATGATCGTATGGATCTCCTGACCCTTCATACTTCTTTACCAGTTTCTGAAGAGTTGATGGCCTTACTTGTCTTGAATACTCATCATAGGGCCTACGGCCTCTCGCTCTTAGTGGGAATTATTCCTCTCTTTGGAAAGATGGTCCATATGTTTCCAAAATTGGTGTGGGTACCCTATTACCAGCCTCACCAAACCCCTCCAAAGATCTTGTCACCCTCATTTCAGGAGGTGCACTTATAGGGGGCCGAGTTGGCTCCCCTATCCTCCGATTGTTATAATGAGAAAGATGTTGGTGTGATGTGACTTGTGGTCGCACATTTGGTGTAGGACAATATCTTGGTGCTAGAGTTGGGCTACTAGCAGTGGTCCACTTGGATGTTGAGGGTCCCTCTCTAGTGAACTCTCGTAGGGGAGGAGCAACAGTTTCTCCAAGAAAGGCTGTCTCTCCTGGTTTGGCTGTATTTGATGAGAACACTTCCATAAATAATGGTTGTCCTTTCCACGTGAGAGAGATGGGGCAGACCTAGAGAGAGAGAGAGAGAGAGATGTAATGAGGGAGGGTGAAAAGAGAGAGAAAGAGAATAAAAAGTATCTTTTAATAAAATATAAATTAAATAGAAAACATATATGTATATGTGTGTATGTGTGTGTGTTTTTATTTACATTTATATATACATACATACATATGTATGTATATATATATACATATATATGTTTGTGTGTGTGTGTGTGTGTGTTTAGATGTGTGTATAATATATCTATCTATATATTTAAAAGTGACCACAACTTATCACCCATCTCCGCACATTAAAATTTATTCAAAATTAATTAAAGTATGTCGATGTTTGTATTTATATTTTTAAATACATGTATATATGTATAAGTATATGTGTCTATATATAGGTTTATGTATCTAAAACATAATATTGTAGGGAAAATTAGTATTTTTAGAGATAAAATGCGCGTGCTTTTGAGAAAAAAACAAAATATTTGATCATTTAAAAATTTTCCTAGAAAATGAAACGCTGTTTTTCTTTTAACAATTATGCCTCAACAGGATCGAAAATAGTTAATTATGACGAAAGACTCTCTTTTTTTTAAGGCATTTAAAGAAAAAACATGTATATATAAATAGTGTGCATGTGCATGTGCATATAGGCAGTAGTAGCCATTAGGGTTTTTGAGTGTTCAAATTTATAGGCAAGCATTAGGCCATTAGGGTTTTATATCTTAACCATGGACATTAGGTATGAAAACCCTAATATAATGATTAGCTAAATGAATTTTTATTTATTTCTACACCTATATGTTTTATACATTTTCACCTATAAGTATTGGCCATATGACTTTTTGATTTATGTCTTTACCCATATGGTTATGCATGTAAAAAGACTTATTAAAAAGAGTTGTCTAACGAAAAAAATCTCATAACATCAACTATTTACATGCGATAATTAACAAAATGGACATTGAGTCATATGTTTATGGTTGTAGTCAGTCACCCACCCTAACATAATCACAAGGGATAAAAAATAGTTATTTGATGGATGGCATCATGGGGCTAAGAAGGATCATCCTTGGTGCACACCATTTACGAGAGACAATGTCCAAGTGTACAAATGTTAAAGTAAAGTCTTTGATGGTAGTCGTTTGTGAGGACCATAGATGTGAGTCGTTTTGGTAGTCATTTTGTAAGAGCACAAAATAAAAAAGGTTGCACTAGCCGTTGAATGGTTTGCTACTCCACAATGGTGGAGTATAGATAACTTTATGGTCTATTACGATTATAGGTAGGTGGATGTATGAGTTGAGTTGACAAGATAATTGTATGGTCTATTACGATTATAGGTGGTCTATTACGATTATAGGTGGATGTATGAATTGAGTGTGTGTGTGTGTGTGTGTGTGTGTGTGTGTGTGTGAGAGAGAGAGAGAGAGAGAGAGAGAGAGACAGAGAGAGATTACATGAAAGATGCATTTATTTGAGAGTGAGCACACCTCACCACTCATCCCTACCATTAAAATTTAATCTAAAATTTAATTAATTAAAATTATATATATGTGTGTAAATCTATTTAAGTGTGTGTGTGTGTGTGTGTGTGAGAGAGAGAGAGAGAGAGAGAGAGAGAGAGAGAGAGTTTCTATGTGAGAGAGTGTGCGTGAAGAGAGAGAGAGAGAGTGTGTGTGTGTGTGCATGAGAGAGAGAGAGAGAGAGAGAGAGAGAGAGAGGCTGAGAATTTCTATGTAGGAGAGAGTGTGTGTGGGAGGAGATAGTGTGTGTTTTCATTAGTGTATGTGCGGTGTGTACATGCGTGTGTGTGTATGTGTGTGTGTGTGTGTGAGAGAGAGAGAGAGAGGCGACAGATAATTTCTATGTAGGAGATAGTTTGTGTGGGAGGAGAGAGTGTGCGTTTAGATTAGTGTATGTGCAGTGTGTACATGTGTGTGTGTGTGTGTGTGTGAGAGAGAGAGAGAGAGAGAGAGAGAGAGAGAGTGGGAGGAGAGAGTGTGCGTTTAGATTAGTGTATGTGCGGTGTGTACATGTGTGTGTGTGTGTATGTGTGTGTGTGAGAGAGAGAGAGAGAGAGAGAGAGAGAGTATATGCATGCATGTGCGTACATCTGCATCTGTGTAGAATGTGCTTGAGAGAGAGAGAGAGAGAGAGAGAGAGAGAGAGAGAGAGAGAGAGAGAGATGTAATGAGGGAGGGTGAAAAGAGAGAGAAAGAGAATAAAAAGTATCTTTTAATAAAATATAAATTAAATAGAAAACATATATGTATATGTGTGTATACATGTGTGTGTGTTTTTATTTACATTTATATATACATACATACATATGTATGTATATATATATAGATATTTATGTTTGTGTGTGTGTGTGTGTGTGTGTGTGTTTAGATGTGTGTATGATATATCTATCTATATATTTAAAAGTATCACCCATCTCTGCACATTAAAATTTAATCAAAATTAATTAAATTATGTTGATGTTTGTATTTATATTTTTAAATACATGTATATATGTATAAGTATATGTGTCTATGTATAGGCTTATGTATCTAAAACATAATATTGTATATACTATATATTTACATGTGTATGTGTGCGTGAGAGAGAGAGAGAGAGAGAGAGAGAGATTGAAAGAGAGAGAGAGAGAGAGAGAGAGAGAGAGAGAGCGTTTCTATGTGTGGGAGAGTGTAAGAAGAGAGAGGGAGTGTGTGCATGTGTGTGTGTGTGTGTGTGAGAGAGAGAGAGAGAGAGAGAGAGAGCAGGTGTGTATATGTGTGTGCATGTGAGAAGAGAGAGAGAGAGAGTTTCAACATTTGAGAGTGTGTGTACGTGGCAGAGAGAGGGAGAGGGTCATGTGCATGTGCATGTGTGTGTGTGTGTGAGAGAGAGAGAGAGAGCACAACTTATCACCCATCTCCGTACATTAAAATTTAATCAAAATTAATTAAATTATGTCGATGTTTGTATTTATATTTTTAAATACATGTATATATGTATAAGTATATGTGTCTATGTATAGGTTTATGTATCTCAAACATAATATTGTATATACTATATATTTACATATGTGTATGTGTGCGTGTGAAAGAGAGAGAGAGAGAGATTGAAAGAGAGAGAGAGAGAGAGAGAGAGAGAGAGAGAGAGCGCTTCTATGTGTGGGAGAGTGTAAGAAGAGAGAGGGAGTGTGTGCATGTGTGTGTGTGTGTGTGAGAGAGAGAGAGAGAGAGAGAGAGAGAGAGAGAGAGAGCAGGTGTGTATATGTGTGTGCATGAGAGAGAGAGAGAGAGAGAGAGTTTCAACATTTGAGAGTGTGTGTACGTGACAGAGAGAGGGAGAGGGCATGTGTGTGTGTGTGTGTGTGAGAGAGAGAGAGAGAGAGAGAGAGAGAGATGGTTGTAGAGAGGGAATAGTTCTTTTCTGGAACCTTGGTCGGCCGCAGCAACGCGCGGGTGCAATACTAGTAGGGTTAAAGCAAAAGATGATAGAAGAGATTAAAAAAAAAACTTCACGTTATTCTTAATCCTTATTCTTTCTCGCCTCCTTCTTCCTTCACACTTAGCCACAACTCAGAAGATCACTCCCTCTCTGTAACTCCACCAAACTGAGAGCGTTTAAGCTCTATGATGCTGCCCCTTTTTGTTTTTTGAAATAGCATGCATGCCTGTGTAGAGTAGCTTGTTATGAAGGGACCTAAGGTTTGTTTAATAATGGGATAGTGTTCTGAATGTTGCCTCTGTAGTCCTGAAAGATGGCAAAATGCTAAATGTAAGCTGCGTGCCTTCTGTTGAGCCGGATGCTGTCACCAGCAGAAGTGTGATACGCACGGAGCTGGTTAGATACACAGCAACATTGATACGCCTGTAGTCTGCTGTAATCTGCACTAAACTGCTGTATTATGTGCTGAAGTGTTGGATTCTACACTTAAGTCTATAGTTTACGTCGAAGTCTATAGTCTACGCTGAAGTCTGCGATGTCTGCGCTGACGCTAAAATATGCACTGATGCTGAAATGTGCGCTGATGCTAAAGTCTACGCTGTAGTCTTGTGCACTGAAGTGCTAGCGTTGCAAAGATGCGGACAACTGAGCGTGTGCTGAGCCTGTAAGAAGGCAATGAAGCACTATTGGAGGTGTCTAAGGCGCCTGCTGTTGGAGCCTTCTCTAACGTGCTGAGCTGTGAAGTGCCTGAGCCTCACAGAAGCGTGTGCTGCTTGAGTGCTAGTTTATTTGCTTACAATGTTCTCAAAGCACTGCTCAACGTTGTGTTTGATGCCTACAGTGCGCTCAAAGCACTGCTCCTCCTGCAGGTTGGCCTTGAAGTGCGGTGGCTGGTTACTGTACTCACCAGCATTGTGTTAGGCCAAGGCTATTAACTTCTCTAATGTTTGCTCAAGGGTGTGGTGAGCTGCCTGCTGTGCTCTCAAAACATTGCTCCTTCTGCAGTGCAGCTAGTCTGCTCAAGGGTGTGCTCAGCCTTCTCCTTGCACTGCACTATGGCGGTGGCAAGGCGCCGAGACCAGCAGATCTTGCTAGTGTGCTTGCCTGGAGCAAAGATTAGAAAGATATTAAAAGAATACAGGCAAGATTAGAGAGGGATTAGAGAGGCTATAGCAAGATTAGTAGAGATATGGAAGCTTGCAAGAGGGTTGGAAATTTGTTGAAAGATAAAGGAGAGATTAAAGACATACAAGAGGATTGAAGAGAGATTACAAGCTTACAACAAACACTAAAAAGAGATTAGAAGGTTACAAGAAAGATTAGAGAGAGATTAGAGAGCTCTAGGACTAATGGTTTAAATGTGTAATTAGTATAAGAGCATTGAAAGGGGCTAGGAAGCTTTGAGAATTCTTTTTCACTATGGAACAATATGGAAGAAATTTTTTGGGAATAAAATCATTTTTTTGGAGAGAAATTTTATTTTTAGGGTTAACTTTTTGGTCTTGCAGGTCTAGTGGGGCCCAAGGGAGGTGAAGTGACATTAGTGGGGTTACTAGATAATAAAGGTGATGTGATAGGGATTACTAGGGAAACAAGTCTAAAGTATATCAATAAATACTTGTACTTTAGATCTTAAAGATAGTGGATAGAATGTGTACTTCTCACCACTCTCATTGGTCCAAACTTGATTAAAATGTCATTAAAATTAATCTTAAAAATTCTTTTAGTAGTCTATATTTTTTCTAATGATTAAACAACATAGCTAAAACCAAGATATAAGATTTCATAAGTCTATAGGATAAACAAACTTTCCTATGTATATACAACAGAGCAAATCTCAACAATCTTAATTAGGTTTTGGGGATAAAGTAAGAAAAAGAGAACATAATGAAACCAAGGAACCTTTGTGCTCAAATGTCACTAGTCAGCTTTGTGACTTTTTGATTATATGCAAGTTAACTTGTTAGATATGGCCACCACAATTGTTGATGGCTACCATAATTTTCACTATCTTCTTTACCTCTTTGTCAGTCATATTGCGAACGGCCATCATAAGCATGTTAAGCAACAAAATGACTCAAGAAGACACAAGATGTAGTCCACAAAGAACTAGGCACACAGCTTGTTTACTCAAGTGCTACTATAAGGGTTTTACAATGGTTGTATGGATCTAATTATGACCTCCCAATATATAGGGATAAGGGAAAGAAGGCACCTACTTGAATGAAATCATCCATGATGTATTATTTTTCTTAATTTAATCTAAGGTCACCTCCAAGATCTCCTCAAATAGGGTGCCCACTTAACGTATGCTATGAGACTCGCATCTAGAATCTTATTTTTGACTAGCTTATCTAGTTTCTTTTACACCTTGTAAAAGCACCCACCATAAAGGTTAAAGATAAATCTAAGGCTAAACTATTAATTACAATACGGGCTATCCATGACCTATCTCTTGACCAAGCCATAGCCCAAGACTTTTGGTAAAGAGCCACAACCACGAAATAGACCCTCACCATAATCTCTCTTGACTTCTAGCACTACCGCGAGATTACAAATGCGATGCTCCACAAAAAAAAGTCACAATTGGAAGCCACAAAATCAAGATCCACACAACCACTACCAACACCCTCTAGCCCCTCCTCTAGTGTCATTGACAAGAAGGTCAATGCCTTAATGGACATTGCAACCAAAATCCCTCTCGCCATCTCTCTCCAAAGTCCCTACAAACTCCTTGACCTCCATTACAAGAAAATCCACCTCAACTTTCTTCAACATGATATCTTTCTTGTTAAGACGAACCCCTCTCTCAAACCACATATACTTATATCCTCGCCAAGATCCCACTCCCTAGCATCACCCTCTTAGCTCATTTCTTCTTCTCGGGCCTCATTTCCTTCACCTCTCCTAAATCTTCTACGACCTTCCCACCCACCCTCTCCAAGAAAACCTCATGAGTTAGTCCCATCGCCTACAGTACGAGATTCCCAAGAACCCAAATGATGTCATCAACCTCTCTGTCACTGTGACGAGCTCTATCCTTATCCCTACCAATCTCAATGGATAGCTAATGCACTCTGCTACCTCCACCAGAGCGTGTGTGGGGCATTAAGGGAGATAGGGCATGTGAGAGGGAGCTACTGAGGGGGAGAGGAGACATGTGAGGAGGAGGGCTCTTATGAGGGGTCTTTCATTGTCTAATGTCGTAAGAAGCCATCAGACAATAGAAAAAGCCATCGTGGTATGTGTCGCGTGTGGCATGCACACGACACATGATACTACCACGTGTAATGTCCAAACTGGGCATTACATGTGGTAGCACAGCGTGTCATGTGTATGCTACGTGACTGTTGCCATGTGTAATGCCCAAAATCGGGTATTACACGTGGCAGCAGTGAACTGAAGACTGTATTGTACACGTAGGCAGGCCATGTGTAATGCTCGAGTTTAGGAATTACACATGGCATGCCCACATGCACAATGCAGTCCATGTATGCCTATACATACATACATACATACATACATATATATGTGTGTGCATGTGTGCATATATACATTGACACCTACCAACAATGAAGAGGATCAAGCTTTTCATTTGCAAGGGTCTTGTGTATTGTAGAATCCTCGACGATATCCCCCAACTAGAGCAATCACTTTTTTTCATCAAATTTTCACATTGTTGTACAATGAGTTGCATGAATTCCATGATGCAAAGGAGGGGTTTGTATAAGCCGTTATATTCTTGAAACTTTAAATCACTTAGGTGACTTTTGCCATACATGTAAAAGAAATAAATAGAAAGAGGTTAAATTTCATAACTTTATGACTTTAAACATCATTCCTATTTAGAATAACCCATCTACCAACTTTGCTAGGTGGTCAAGCATTTACCTCTACAGTTTTTCTTGGAATATTCTTATGTATACATATATATGTATATGTATAAAGTCAATATTAGATAAAGTGAAAAAAATCCCATTTCCATGAAAAAAGTGGGGGTATGCATTAGGACCTCAATGGAAGGCTTCTTGGGCCCTTTTATTTGGCAGTTTAAGGAGTCAAACCTTTTCTCTTAAGAAGAAACGTTTTCTAATTAGAAGCTTCAAAACGGCTACTTTATTCGAATTTGAATTTTGGGGGGAAAATGGAATTTAAAATCTAGCGGACAAAACCATATCATGTAACATATCTATGGAAATCTCTTGATGCGTAGATCACGGATCTATAATCTCCGCTCAAATCGGAGCTTGTATGCAGAAGTTATGGAGGTCCGAAAATTGTAAAATTGCCTCCCCCCCTTTTTGGGGGGGAAAGTGCACCCTTTGACCACTCTTACACCTCTCTTACAAACCCAACATTTTAGTCCACATGGCAACCCCCCATTTGGCTATTCATTAATCACCTTGATTAGGCTTGGGCAAATTAAAGGGCCCAAGAAGACCCCATTCACTTCCTAATGGTAAACTCATCCAAAAGTTTGTCAAAACATATTCATGTGACATATCGTTGGAAAGAGCTTGAAAATTAGAATCTAGATCTTCTTTGTTCGACAAATTTGGAGTTTGCATGTTCAAGTTATGGCCAAAAAAATTTTTTTAAATACATTCCCATTTTGAGATTTTTTTTTTCAGTTTATCTAATATTGACTTTATATGTATAATCATATGTATATATGTATATGTATGTATATTTACTTATATATATTCCCTTTCAAAACAGATAGGACCACTGTTGAAAAAGAAAAATCCATTATTTGTCAAAATCTATTATTGAAAATCATTATATATATATATATATATATGTATGTATGTATGTATGTATGTATGTATATAATATCATAAAATTATTTTTTAATTAATAATATTTTAAAAATAATAATTACTTTAAAATGGTCAAATAAAAAATGACCAACTGATTTAAGGGTGTTAATCACCATTTATTTCATGTGTACTTGGTACCTATTGTGTCATTCTTTTTAGTTCTTGTGTACTTCTTTTTTGTTCTTCTTTATAATGAGCTGCACAATCTTCTTCCCATCTTCTAAGAAGAATCTATGTTTCAGCAATGGTCGCGTTCTTCTTTATAATGAGCTGCACAATCTCCTTCCCATCTTCTAAGAAGAATCTATGTTTCAGCAATGGTCGCGTTCTTGTGAGTGCAAAGTTCTTATTACAAGAACAAGTAACTCCCTTGTCATTCTGTAGATTGCAAGCAATAGTAAATATTGGGTCTCCAGAGTTGCATGTCCCTCTAGAGATAACATCTAATCATGCGAGGGAGGAGTTCTATATACTTCGGCCAATTACTTTGCAATAGTTCATAAACTCAAACCCACAACCAATATCCATCATAGATAGCCCGTCTAGAGGACTCCCAACTCAACCTAATGTGATAGATTTATGTAGCCCCTTACAAGATAAAAACAAAAGCACTGCATCAACCTTATCCAAATTTTTGCAAGAGGAGATGGTAAGACCATTTTGGAATACCTTTGGAGCATGAAGAAGGGAAACACACTAACAAAGAATTTGTTGAATGTTAAAGAGGTTATCAAGGCAGTGGAGATTCCTAGGCAATATAAAGGTGATATTACATTTGAGTTCCCACCAACCATGGAAACACATGTAGGAATGGACTCCATGCAACATAAGTATGATCCCCACTAGTGAGGTCAAAGTCGTAAACCTCTAACATTGCCTTCCCTGGAGTGTGTCGGCCATTGCGTGGGTAGTTTGAAGTGTGAATGTGCTTTTCCCACATTTAAAGAACCATAGGATCTCAAATATATCACATTTTATTGGAAACATACTAAAGGCACCAGCCACTAGAGAGAAGTGTAACAATGCATCTAGAAAGCTCTGTTGCCATTACTATGCTCAATGCCAGTGATGTGCATGGCTACATGTAATTGCTACATCTATTATGTGATGCCCTCTAATCAGATGATGAGTCAATTAATTATACACATTAGTTTCCATTGGCAAAATGTATGGATAGGCACATCAAATGCACTAACTAATAGGACAAAGCAAATGGTGTCCAAGAAGGTGTTAGAAGTAGATTGTAATGTCAGGGCAAGAAAGGTACAAATGTGTCTTGCCAAAGAAATCATAATGGAAGCACTAGTGGAAGAAGGTGGTTCCTCACATTTCATTGTTGGAGAATAAGAGTTTATCAACATTGTAGAGGAGATGGGACCATTGTAGTGGGCTAATATGCTTAGGCAGTTATGTTTTTGTAAAAGAGTTATTAAAATCTAGATAACTAAATTCAAAGGAGAGCTTTTTCTTGAATGCACTTCTAAAGCTGAAACGAGAGTGCACTTAACGACTTTCTTCATGGAAGCAGGTTCCTCAGAGAAGGGTCCTTAGGTGAGAAGTGCTTTATTTTCAAGATATCCACCATTAAAGCCGCTTCAAGGTTGGAATTAGTGAATCAAATGTGATAGACCCCGGCTCTAGGGACCTACGACATGTATGGATACAATTGGACCACACCAAACAAGCATCAAATTGGGTGACCATGTCTTGTCATGTCTATGATCCAAGGTAGAATATTATGAATGTAGAGTATAAAAGTAGTCAGGGATGGTCAAGTGTGTTACATCATAAATGACTAGAGTTTTCAATCAGCATGAGAATCTTCTAACAATTTTAACATGTGAAATGAAAGAGGAGGATATGGAGGCCCAATGTCTGTTCTAAGAATGCATTAATGAGGTGATGGCAAATCATGGTTGAGAAAGGGAAGGCGTCCTAATAGATTGGGAGAGTTTTGTATATTTCATGGGGAGTAGAGCATGGTTGCCCACACAACAAAGTATGTGTATGCTACATCTCAAGGAGAGCACAAAGCAATGTGCAAGAAGTGTGTATGACTCCTACCAACAATGAAGTTGCATTAGTAGAGGCTTGATTGATACGTTAATGATGGCATAATGGTCATGTGATGGGTAGGAATATGATAGCAATAGACTCTTGTTGAGCTGGCTAAGGTAGTAATCTTTCAAAGCACTAAGGTAGTCTCTTACTCTCAAGGCAAGCACATAGGGAGAGGACCAATCTTAGAGAAACTAAAAGAACGGTTATATACAAGCCAACCCAAGTGGTCCAAATAATTAATAAGGTAATTGAAGGAACACCCATGTATAAGGAGCCTACCCCCCTCACTAGTGACAAAGAAAGTGCATGTCACAAGAGACCAGCCACCGTTGTGTGGTCATTGATATTGATGATGATGTCATGCATTGACCAGAGTATAACACACATGTACGAGTCTATAAGTATGTTGGGAGACCATGGAAGATGATGTCATGCATTGACCAAAGTATAACACACATGTACGAGTCTATAAGTATGTTGGGAGACCATGGAAGATCATTTTTAAGGAGCATGATGCAAGGAGCACTCCAAAAAGAACAACGAAAGTCACAGAGTTTAGTGTAATTGAGTGCAAGGTGAATGAAGCAATGTGGGCAATCTAAAGGACATGCATTGACAGCAGCAAGATCAGTGCAATTGAGTGTAAGGTGAATGAAGCAATGTGGGCAATCTAAAGGACATGCATTGGCAGCAGCAAGATCACATGTAGCGTAATGCCTCATGGGGGTAAGAGGTGTGGGCAATCTACAAAGGGTGTGTCTACACCACCATCTTTTAAAGGCTATCACAAGCACCCTAATGGTCTCATTAGATAATAGATATGGTTTTACCCTGACCACATTGTGAGGAGAATCCAAAGGCCACTCCAAATATGATGTATAGTTCTATTTTCACCTGTTGAGTCAGTTTCATAAGGTTCAGTCAGGTGAGTTAGCCTGTAGCCTGCAGTCAGTCAGTGAGCTTCTAGGGTTGAGGGATTAAGGTTAGTTGATGTTGGAGGATTATAGAAGAGTCTAGATGATAGTTTGCTGACCGGAGTTAGCTTCAGCATTCAGAAGCGGTTTATAGTGAGGCATGTGTCAGCAGCTAGAGATAGTTCTATTGTCAATTGGATGTTAGAGGAGGTCAGTTGGATTAAATAAGTTGAATATTAGCTAAAGGAGACATTTGGATCAAATTAGTATGTTTGGAGTGTGTTTTGGTGTCGTATTATGTCATCTAGAGGGATGAGGACAGGATTAGGTCTGATTGGTGCCCTTGGAGCTGGGATCTTGGTGTCCTCCAAATTTGATCCCTTTATGTTTTCTTCTTGTGTTTCTATAGGTGGTGTTATAGAGGCCATCACCTAGCCACCACACATGCTTTGGTGCCCCCACTGAGGAACAGAAAGCTCTTGCTTAGGACTTTGATCAACGGGTTGGAAACCACTTGTAGATCAACTCAAGACCTAAGGCTAATTTTTCTTATGATGTTTTTAGAGGTTAGATGGGGGAAGATGTTACCGAGTTCTTGAGGAGAATTGAGTTGATAGCATTGAGAAACAATAGGGATGATTATGTGTATAAATCTTGGATGATAAGACTACTTCTAGAGAGGGAGCGGCCAGAGAATGATATGAAGATGTGTTAACAGAGGAGCTGGGAGTACTTGAGAAATGCATTAAGAAGAAAGTACGGGAAGACTGCAAGTCTAGAGGACCTTTGGAAGGAACTCAATAGGCTGTACCAAGGGGAGGAAGAAGAGATTGTTTCTTTTGTAAATAGATTTGAAGGAGTCTGGAGAAGGATTGTGAGGGTATTAGGGGAAAATAAAATACCTCCCAATGTCCTGAAGAAAGATAGATTTATAGGGTTCTTGTATGGGGTTATTAAGGATAAGGTTGAACTGAAATATCCTAATACATACCCAGAAGAAGTTAGCTTGGAAGAAGAAGATGCAAAAACATGAGCTGGCTCGGAGAGAAAGGGCGAATGATTTGTCAACCAGATATGACCATGGTACCTATGGACATATGGTTGAGCCTTTGCTTGTTGATCTTCATATAGAAAGATATCATCGTGTTGAGATTCCCAAGCCAAAGAGGTCAGAGTCAGAGGGTGCTGTGGTAAGGAAACAAGGGCCAAGAAGAAAGAGAGAAAGGGAAGTTAGCTATGGAGAAGCCAAAGTCCAGTAGCAAGGGAGAGCTAGATCCATAAGGAAGAAAATTGGTATGGATGAATTTCAATTGGGTGAGGGGGAATCCCCTTACAATCTCCTGTCAGATATGAAGAATAAGAAGGCACATATTACATATGGCTAGATTTTGCAAGCTGAACTATAGCATAAGAAGACAGTGGCATAAGCTTGCAAGTGTCAGATGGGTCAAGGTTAAAACACCCCAGGTTAATGTGGTTTAGCTAAGCAAAGTTTTTGGCATTTTACCTATAGTTGATATCTGGATTCAGGGCAAGAAAGTAAGCAAGGTGTATATAGATGGTGGGGACCAGGTGTGTGTTATGACAGAGGAAGCAGTTCATGATTTGGGTTTAGAAGTGACAAGTAAATCCATTTTAGTGCTAAGATGGCCAATAGTTCAAAAGTTAAGTGTTTGGGTGTGATTGAGGGTATGTAGATGAAAGTACTTGGAAAAAGATAGTAATTGATGTACATGTCATGCCAAAGGTGTTGGGGCATATCCCATCATCTTAGGAAGACCTTGGCTTATTGCGATGAGGTCTAGGCAGGATTGGTATAGAGGATGCATTGATTTATTTGTTGATAGGCCTAAAGGAAAAAGGATAAGATATGATCTAAAAATAGGTAAGATTATGGACATTGGGGAGAAGTTGGAGATAGAGAAAGGAGCTGATTCAACTTCTATTAATAGTTATGATGATAACTGTATTGGTTCCTATGATGAAACTGATGGGGAATCAAAAATGGGTCAAAGTTTTTTAGAGTTGGAAGAAAATATTTATGGTGTGCAGAGATGATTAACCATGAAACAGAGTCTATTGGTGCTCAAGATGTGAATCACAATGTTCCGAAGGATGACCTTATGCACAAAAGATTTGACCAATGAAGAGAAACAACAATATGAAGAACTGCTTTTGATAGGTACCTCGAGCTGTGGGGTACATCTAGTATTGTTCATGAGATCAAGTTGAAGGAGGGATCTAAGCCAATAGCTCAAAAATTCAAGAGATTAGGGACGATTCAAAAGCAGATTTTGGAGAACAAAGTTGCTACAACTTGATTTTATATATCCAGTTAATGATGCTAAGTGGGTGTCTCCTATAGTCATTGTTCCTAAAAAGGGTAATAAATGGAGAATATATGTGGATTATAGGCCATTGAATGGTGCTACGAAGAGACATCATTATCCTCTTTCCTTTCAAGAGATGAAATTTTGGATCAGGACGCATAGGACAAGAAAGGTATTCAGTTTGTGATGGTTTTAGTCGATATTATTAGATTAGAATAGCTCCTGAGGATCAGAAGAAGACCAGATTTATTACTCCATTGGGAGAGTTTTTCTATAGAGTGATGCCTTTTGGATTACTTAATGCCTATGCCAGTTTTTAGAGTTGGGTGGATAAGATCCTTGCTCCATACCTGGGAACTTTTGTTAGAATATTCATGGATGATTTTTGTGTATATAGTGATAGACTGATACATGTAGAGAGACGACATTTTTTTAAACATCTTGATGATGATGAAGCCCAACTCACATCTCCAAAGTGCAAGATAGCAAGGGCTAGGGTAGTGCTCTTGGGACATGAGTTGAGTGAGAATGGCATAGCCCCAGACCCTTGAAAGAAGGTAGATAGCTTACTGCAAATGGAAAGCCCCAGGATAACCAAAGAGATAATGAGGATTTTTCAAAAGCTTAGGCATCTAGATTTTTTTGTATGCTGGCTAAGTATGTTTCCCCTTTTCAAAAAACTAGTTAGCAAGATCCATTTAAGTATCTAGCTAGATCTCTCTATATGTTGCCTGAGTATGTTTACCCTTTGCAAAAATCTAGTCAGCAAGATTCATTTAAAAAGCTTTGGTATCTATCTAGATCTTTCTTTATGCTTGCTAAGTATGTTTACCCTTTGCAAAAAGCTTAGGTATCTATCTTTATGCTGGCTGAGTATGTTTACCCTTTGCAAAAAGCTAGTTAGCAAGATTCATTTAAGTGGAGTCAGGTAGAAAAGGATGCTTTTGAGAATCTCAAAGATAAGCCGTCTACCCTCCCAACAACAATGGTGCCCCCATATTGGAGCCAACCCTTCTATATGAGTCTCACTGTTGGAAAACATGTAGTGGTGGTAGTACTAATGTAGAAAGGAACAAAGCAGTCATATATACATATATGAGACTTGTTTTTTATATCAACACGGCAATAGGTGAGATGGAAAAGTCTTGGCATGAGGTTGAGCTATTGGTTTGGACACTTATATATGCAATAAAAAGGTTGAAGCCTTATTTGATTTATAGACCTTTTGTTGTTCTCATCTCTTGTAATCTTCTACCTCACGTGATGAAGTATCCTGTTGACAACCCAAAGGTACAAAAGTGGATCATGACATTACAGGAGTTTCATATGAGCTTTATTAAGGAAGATATTGTGAGGGATCATATGGAAGACATGCTAACCTATAAAGAGGTATAGGTTAAATCTAAGCCCATTAGAGATGTTTTCCTAATCATAGGTTGCATGAAGAATTGTAGGATATAGACGGGACTCTGTTCATTGACGGAGCTTTTAGCGGAGCTTTTAAAAGGAGTCTTTGAAAAGAGGGTGGTGGGTTTGTTTTTGTAAGCAAACAAGGTCAAGAGATATGGTTAGTAGCCAAAAAATACAGGTTAAAAGCAACAATGAGGCTGCATATTATAGGCTTAGTTTGGGTCTTGAAGAGTCTAGACAAAGGAAGGTGAAAATGCTAGTTATTCTTTGCTTGTTACAAGGCAAGTACAAGGTACTTGGAAAGTTAATATAGATGAGATGAAAACCTAGTTCTTTAGGGTGAGGAAGCTCCTTAATTTTTTCCAGGCCTTCCAGATCTGGCATTTATCCAAGTAGGACAACATGAGAGCACATGACTTAGTAGAGCATGTTTTCTCTAAGGTTTACATGTTGTGATAGTCCAAAGACCATTATATCAAGGTAGAGAATCCATTTATGAGGAAGACAAATTCCTTTTGATAGGTTTTGTAAGAAGAGGATTAGATGATTCAAAAAGGAGGGCAATTATCAGAAGAGCTATCAAAGGTATGTATTGATTGGTGACATTGTATCATAAAGGAACATATGGTCTTTTGAGAAGGGTTGTATGTCAAGATGAAATTCAAGATACTTTGAAAGCTTGCCATGAAGAAGGATGAGGCCATGCCACTATGGGGCAAACATTACAAAAATAAAGGTATTAACATTAAACCTTATATGGCCTAGTATGAACAAAGACTTCCAACATTGGTGCATGAGTTGTCATGAATGTCAAGCTTTTTAGAGAAGAAGGTGCTAGTTCCTGAACCCATGCATCACATTATGAGTTATGGGGCCTTTGAAAAGTGGGGAATAGATGTTATAGGGCCTCTTCTAGGAACTAGAAGTAGAAAATATTATATCATCATTGTAGTGGACTACCTGACAAGGTGGTTAGAAGCTAGAGAAACCAACAGTGCCACAACACAACAGGTTTGCAAGTTTGTCTATGAGATGATTTGTTGTAGGTTTGGTGTTCCTTTGGAGTTGGTCAATGACCAAGGAAGGGACTTCAAAGGTGGTTTGGTCAAAAATTTGTCCAAGAAATTGGGAATTAGACATAGGTTTACCACACCATACCATCCCTAGTGTAATGGGCTAGTTGAAAGCCTTAATGGGGTTTTATAGAAACTACTATTCTAACTAGTAGAAAACCACCCCAATGATTGGGGCATGTACTTAGAGTTGTATGGGATTCTAGAGTATCTGAGAAGAATGCAATAGGGTTTACCCCATATCATTTGGTGTATGGAGAAGAATATACATTATGAGTGAATGTAATGCTTCCTTCACTTGATTTTTTGTTGCAGCATAATATGACCCAGGAGGAACAATAAAGAGAGAGATTGACCATATTATATTATTTACTATTGGACTAGTGATGTCCTTGTAGGAGAAAATTTCACGGTGACAGTAAAAAAAGGAAATCCAGAGAAGGAGAAATAAACCTACAAAGGACGGATGGGGGAATATCATTGCATGAGGTTGTTTTACTGTGAAAGGGTTCTTCTATGCACCTAAAGATGAGTAAACCTACGAGTTGTGGGATTACAAGTCGGAGGCCTTGATAGCATCGCATCTTGTACGAGCAATCAAATTTCCAATGGACCCACACCCAATTAACAAAAATCTATTTATCTAATCCCTGAGGTACATGAAGTTGTGTACAATAGTATGCCATTCAATTTTTAGCATACTTGTTAGATACAAAGCTATGTAAAACAGTATGCCATCCAATTGTGTGCATACTTGACATGTTTCTATATGTGCATGAAATTTAGTGCTCAAGGACTATGTATTATGTAGCTTCGATGATTTAATTCTTGTTAATATTTGATTGGATGCACGTAAACCTTGTCAAAATTAAGATTTTGATGATTTGAGGTAGTTACGTATAAAAGCTTTAATGATCCATTTGCAAAAAGAATTTTGCACCCGTGGGGGTTTGTTAAAAAAAACATCCTTACTGATCGTGTTAATTCCCTTTTCAACTTGATATTGTTAAAAAATGCAGAGAACACTTACTTTGCAAATGAGAAAATTAATCCTAAATTGGGGATTCCAATTAATATATCGACACATGGAGACACTTAAGTAGTTAATAACAGTAGTAGAAATGACGTAGAAAGAAGAAGAATACGACTTAAAAGAATCTCAATACTTTGATTCTAATTTACACATACATCTGGTTTTGTTTGTTTATGCATATATTGTGTAATCGTGCACCATACTTTACAGTTGATCTACGTTGGGAGGAAGTGGGCTTCATGAGGAGGTGGGCTTCATCTTCTTTGGTGGTCTTCCTTCTCCTTCATCTTCAATGTCATCTGTTGGGAGATTTATTCTTGGTAGTTGCACCTCTGGCGGCGGTAACAGTTCTAGAGGAACACATCGGCTCTTTCTTGTCCTCGTTAGATATCTTTTTCCATAAGGAGGAAATGAGTCAGATTCATTTATTCCTACTGCAAGAGCCTGGGCTGTGTATGACAGGTAGTAGGGGCATCTTAGCATGACACCCATGCCCCTAACCAAACACCTATAAAGCAAACTATTTCTCCACCAGCACCACTTTCTGAGCATTCAATGGCACATCATATCCACCACAAAACTTGGAGAGTACTTTCAATGCGAATAAAGGAAATTTCACATTGTCTTTTAAGAATATTTTATGAAATATAATGATCTACTCTCATGAAAATTGTAAGCATCATGATTCAAGTCAACTTACTATCAATTATAAGCAAGTGTCATAAAATGTATGCACCTTACTATCAATTATAAGCAAGTGTCATAAAATGTACGCACCTTTGATGATTCAAATATCTCATATATTCAGTGAGACTAGCATCCTTTCGATGACCTGTTGATTTTGAAGTGCTAGCACACCCGGATGATCTTGAGCCTCCTACTCTCTTCAAGAAATCATTGTCATATACAAAAACCTACAAAGCAATGTAATACGTTTAATTGACAAAATACACGTAAAACGAATACTAATAGCTTAAAAAGTTTTCAGTGCTGTTACATGTTGATTTTCATCACCTTCAAGTATTTTGCTAGTCCACAAAGGGATCGTAGATTTATTGTTTTCATGTACGGTAGCTGCTATATATTTGCCTATAGCTGCCAAACCAAGATGGTCTGTAATTACAGTAGTAGCCTTCTCCTCGGAAGGCAATTGGCTTTCATATTCCCTAGCTTCATTGAACATGTCCCTTAATATATCGTTGTTGCTGATGAGTAGATACTCGGAGTCCTGAACGACAGAATCAACTAGGAGGTGTTTGTTAACTCCTTCCTCTACCCACCCCATGTCTGCTTCATTATAATTTGCTAAAGCAGCCAAGCAATAGTCTTCACAACTATTAAAATGATGTATAATGTATGTCAATAATACATAATCACACTGGTCTGCCATAGTAAAGCTAGGCAAAGAAGGAAGTGACAAGTCCCCCTGTTTGTTCTCATTAGGTAGACTGGCTTCCAATGGGATTATGCTCATGGGTGCTACTGCATTCGACACCGACAAGGGATGTACTAGTGGGAAACGTTTCCTTTTCAGCCTCTGCCAGCTCCTCTGCTGGATCTATAGCCACCTATTCTTCAACTACATCATCCTTGCGATTAGCACTTGACTGCTTGGTAAATCCGTTGTCTAGGGCTCAAAGTCTTCAGTAAAGGAGATGCAGAAAACAAAGAAATCCATAACTGTATTGGAGAAGGCGACACTTCTTTCAGTGTAATGGGCATTTCTCCTCTACTCTATTGCCGCAGCTGGGGATCTTTTCAAGATAGTAGTTGAGCCTTCTTTTCATGACTTTGTCTGTTGCAAAATCAAATGGATGAAGATATCGTTCACCATCGGACGTCACGATGTTGCCAGAAGCTATCTATTCATATTCCTACTCTCGGTGACCAAGAACAATCCTAAAAATCTTGATAATGTTCTCAAAAAAAGGAAATTCTTCATTGAACATTACAGGCAATTCAGTACGGTGGTGGGCATGTGCATTGTATAGGAACATATACAACTTTTCTGCGTAAGACTCTTTCGACTTGTCATGAGATTCCAAGAGAATGTTCAACTTAGGAGCCGACATGCCTAAAGAGACATTTCAGCCACAATTAGGAAGATCACGCTTAATATACAAGGGGTTAGTACACCAAGCGATAAGAGGCTTAGGCGATGAGCATCCTATTGCTTGGTACTGACCGTAAATCAAAAGGATACAAAAGGGGTCAATATCAAGCGATTAGGGGCTACTACGATGCATGCGAGCTCCCTAGCAGTTGATATTGACCCCTTCTGTAGTATAAAAGGATAGATATGGGGGTAAATATGAGGCCACAGTACCAAGAAATAGGGGGATTATGCGATGTTTGCGAGCCCCTTACTGCTTTGTAGTACTGACATAGATAACAAAATGAAAGTTCCCAAAACAAAAGAGAGTTAGTATATCAAGCGATTAGGGGCTTACGCGATGCTTACGGGTTCTCTATCGCTTGGTATTAACCCTAGATATGGAGGGAAACATGAGGCCATATGGATTATGGGGTCAGTACCAAAAGTGATAGGGGGATTGCATGATGTCCGTGAGCCCCTTGCCGGTTCGTACTAACCCAGATAACAAAATGGAAGATCCCAAAAGAAAAAAAACAAAAGAGGGTCAATATCAAGTGATTAGGGGCTTATGTAATGCCTGCGAGTTCCCTACTGCTGGTTTAGACCCCTTCTGTACAAAAGGTTAGACATGGGGGAAAACACAAGGCCATACGGATCATGGGGTCAGTACACCAAGCAATAGGGGGATTACACGATGTCCGCGAGCCCCTTACCACTTCGTACTGACCTAGATAACAAATGGATGATCCCAAAAGAAAAAAACAAAAGAGGGTCAGTATCAACAATTATGGGCTTACGTGATGCCTGTGAGTTCCCTATTGCTTGGTACTGACCCCTTCTGTACAAAAGGATAGACATGGGGACAAACATCAGGTCGTATGAATCATGGGGTCAGTACCAAGCAGTAGGGGGATTACGCGATGTTCACGAGCCCTCGCTTCGTAATAATGACCTAGATAACAAAATTAAAGTAAAGGGGGTCAGTAAAGAACAAGCTATAAGGCACTACAAGGATACCTGCTTTGGCGATGGTGATGATGATGGAGGTGACAGGGGAGCTCGACACCACGATAATGGCAAGGCACAGGTTAGACAATGGTAATGGTGATGCAGAGGGACGTCACGAAGGGCAGAGAGCTCGACGCCAAGGATTTAGGAAGAGTTTAGGATGGGCAGAAAGCTCGATGTTCCCAAGGAGATTTGGACTATTTTAGACCCACGTGGTTGTCTTAGCACCACGCTTGTGGTGTGTCCTATTCATAAGTGGCATTATAAGGTCTCATGCATTTATATGCCATTTTACCCTTCATATATAAGGCCACCAAAAATTTAAGGGTTCATTAAAACATCATAACATTTTTTGTTTCTATAAGGTTGTTGGAGACGGAGCAGAGTTTTTTTCTCTCTGTATGTTGTGTGTGTGTGTGTGTGTTCAGAATGAATATTGTGAGCATTTAATTAGAGAGAGAGATAGAGAGAAAAGCATGCCTACAGATTTGATTAAAAGCCTTAGTTTTCTTATGGAGATAGAAGAAGAAGAAGGGGTGATGGCGATGCAGAGGGGCGACACAAAGGGAGATTGCAGGGAACTCAATGCGAATGAATGAAATCCCAAGGGAGATACGGGCCGTTAAAAACCAACGTGGTCCCATATCACATGGTATTAGCACCACTCATGTGGTGTACTGATGATTATAAGTGGCATTTATAAGGTCTAATGCATGAATGACTTGTCAATAATCTAGGTACTCCCGTGGTGTGTATACTGATGATCATAAGTGGCATTTATAAGGTCTGATGCATGAATGGCATGTCAATATGCT
The DNA here is from genome assembly GCF_041138505.1 of Cibotium barometz. NCBI lineage: Eukaryota > Viridiplantae > Streptophyta > Polypodiopsida > Cyatheales > Cibotiaceae > Cibotium > Cibotium barometz. The sequence continues at coordinate 20,889,407 of NC_141074.1, read as the reverse complement.
ATGTAATCTCACTCCTCTCCTCTCCTACATGTGTTTGATTTTTTTTGTAAACGTTGTCGCAGTGCCCTATTGCCTTTGCCTTGCAACTACATCTGCCTCCTCATCAACCCTGCCCCAAACTCAGACAACTGCGTCGCCTCTACATCCATCGCTTCTGCATGTATTTTGTGATTTTTTTATTGCTTCAATAAGTGTTGCTTCATTTTTAGGTCAGTACCATGCGATGAGGGGTTTGCACGCACTCTACGAGCTCTTTATCTCCTGGTAACAACCTTTTCTTAAGGAATAATAGCTATTAGGGTAATGTTGCTTTAAGGTTCTACATCAAGCAATAGGAGGCTCATTGGCATCCTACTGGCCCACATCGCTTAGTACCAAACCCCCTTAGGGTCATGTTGCTCATGGGGTAATAACAAACGTCACGAGTGTCGTTGGCATCCTTAATAATCATCCGTGTTGAGATTATTTTCCTCAAGGAGAGTCAGTACACCAAGTGATAGAAGGCTAGTGGGCGTCAATAACAAACGTCACGAGTGTCATTGTTTGGCATCCTTAATAATGATCCCTGTTGAGATTATTTTCCTCAAGGGGAGTCAGTACACCAAGTGATAGGAGGCTAGTGGGCATAGCAACGATCTTAAGGAGAGTAGGCTAGTGGGCATAGCAACGATCTTAAGGGGAGTCAGTACACCAAGTGATAGGAGGCTAGTGACCCCATATCGCTTGGTATTGACTCCCCTTAAGATCATTGCTCTCACGGGGTCAGTACCAAGTGACACGAGCCTCGTTGGCATCCTGCATGCCCCATATCACTTGGTACTAACCCCTTCTGCGGTCAATTTTCTCATGAGGGTCAGCACACCAAGTGATTAGAGTCTCGTTTGCACGCACCATTTCGCTTGGGACTGCTCATAATTTTTAACTAATAAACCTAGTACTTGGTTAACTCTTCATCTTATGTGGGCATTTACTCATTTTTGGGTATTTTCTTTTATTCTTTGGATTTATCTTTTGCCATCACTTGGATTAATCTTATTGGTCCATAGGAACCTTAATTGGACCATAATCAAAAAAATTTCAAAAATCTGGACCCTTAGGCTAAGGTCTTCTGAATCAATTTTAATTAATTCCAATTGCACCTTGGAAAATCTATTTTGATTTTCTGTTTGAGGAAAATATTTTTTTGATATTTAAAGAATTTATTTATCCAAAAATATCCCAATTTTAATTTACCACTCTCTAGAATTTTTTTTAATTTCTATGCATAGAAAGATGCATAATGAAATTTTTTATTATTATAAAAGTGTTATTTTCATTGAATTTAATTTCTATGCATAAAAAGATGCATAATGAAAATTTTTTTATTATAAAAGTGTTATTTTCATTGAATTTAATTTCTATGCATAGAAAGATGCATAATGGAAATTTTTTTATCATAAAAGTGTTATTTTCATTGAATTTAATTTCTATGCATAGAAAGATGCATAATGGAAATTTTTTCATTATAAAAGTGTTATTTTCATTGAATTTAATTTCTATGCATAGAAATATGCATAATGAAAATTTATTTATTATAAAAGTGTTATTTTCATCCAATCTGGATGTGCATATTTTCAATGATAGGAGAGACATGTACTTTAAGTCCTTGTTGGAAAGCAACTTCATGTATCAATATAGTAATACTCTATTCCCAATGTATTCAACATAAAGGATATGAAATTATTTATAGATGCATCATCAAAAAGGACTAGTGCATCATGATGATTAACCTCTCCCCATGTTTTAAGCAACACGCATGTCAGCACCGCCAATTGTCAGAGCCAACCAAATCGTAGCTAGAGTACTTTATTACAAGAAGGACACTTCCTTAACACCTAGCCGGCGCATCTTATCACCAAGGGAATCACAGTACTGACGGATACTGCAAGGAGACAGTATAAAAAAATGGATCTTGAGCTTTGTAAAGGCTTGCTGCCGATTGTATCCCTTAAAAATCCTCTACTTTTGGAGAGAGTGGAGCTTCTCTCTCTCTTCAACCATCCTTAGAGCTTTCCTCTCAACACACTAACCAATTGATTGGTTGAGGACTTCTTCTAAGATAGAGAAGCAAGCAAAATCAAGAGGTAAGGTGTAATTTCATGGTTTTTCTCTACTATTCTCAATGTTTTCACTTCTCAACCCCTCTCAAGCTTGAGAAGTTTCTTAATTAAGTGTTTATAATGCAAATCAAGCTTTTCTTAAGACTTGTAATGAATAAGAAAAGTTTACATTTATGCATTTTATATTTATCTCTCTCCCCCCAAAAGAATGTCATTCCTATGACCAATTCTCTATTCAAATGATGCTTCTCATTGATAACTTCTCAATTCACAAATCAAACTCTAGGCTTGTGAAGCTAGAGGTTAAGAAAGTGGCTTTTTATACTTTTATGCTTCTAAAATTATGGTAATCTTATGATTTAAAACCATAAATTGGATTTAAGTTTAGAAGATAGTTGTACTATCATAATTGTATTACTAAGTTTATTCTTTTCAAAAATATTAAAAATTATCAGTAATAGCAGCAAAGCTATGGCAAAATTTTTAAGAAATTGATACATAATTCATTCTTATGCATAACGTGAAAAGAGGGCTTCCTACCATATTCTAGGATTGGTCATCCTATGCTAAAAGAATGATTTTCATCACATTCAATGGAAAACTAATTTTTAAGGTTTATGCATAATTAAATAATTAAGAAAAGAGAAAATTATGGTAATTTTATTTAAATGATAAAAGAGGAATTCCCATGACATTTGAAATTCAATCATTTAAATGGGAAAAGTGAAATTCTTAGCATATTGAATTAATGGATATTTTTATTAAAATTCAAAGAGAAATTTCAGATAAATTTATTTTATACATGAGAAATATTTAAAGGATAAAAGAGGAATTCCCATGACATTTGGAATTCAATCATTTAAATAGTAAAAGATTGTATTAGTTATGGAAGTAATACAAGAGCAATATTACTTCTCCCTTCATTGCAATGTGTTGAATAGAAATGCTGCAACTCTTCCTTAAGAAGAATGTTGTGTACTAGAGAGCAAAAGAGAGTGAGAGAGTTATGTCATGGTATGAGAGGAGAGCATGAGTGTGAGAAGTCCCAAAGCTGAGCGGTGTTCTGTGTTTCCCCACCATGACCATACTAGAGTTTTTGTTTGCATCCAAAAGCTCTGGAAGGTACATGTCTCCCACCCATGGCATTACCTGACTAGTCCATTACCCCGAACTGCTATCTTGCCATTCCATTGAGAGTGAAAGCAACGAGAAACACCTGGTGATCCTGCTTGGAAATTCATTACCGCAAAACCACAGGGAAATGTCTTGTTGAAAGATCTCCACTCTTCCTTGTAGGATACTGCGTTGAAGCGAAAAAAAAATCTCCTTTGAGTAGCATTTTGTACCTTCAGGAAAAGGAAGCTCTGAAAAGGAAAACTCTGGTTCCACACAATTAACTCTATATTAAGCGTGCAGAAAGCCATAACATGGAAGGAATTTTATGGGAAGGTCAACGCGGAGAACCTTTTGCCACACTACCCAACCAACAAGAATGGATTCAAACTAGGAAGCTCGCAAACTAGGAGTGCCTCACACTATTTCAACCAAGAAGATAGTATGAAAACTTTTACAACACCTCTCGAGCAAGAGGGAGTCTCATGGTTCAAGAATAATTTGGACCAAGAAAAGGAGTGCCAAGATCTAGTAGCTGTGCACAGCCCAAGTCTAGGAAGCCCAAGAAAGGTGGAGCAACAAAATGTGGAAGAACAACCATGACAACAAAACCCCCAAAAAAGGTTAAAGGGAGCCATGGCATCATTGGCCAAAAATTTCCTGGTGTTCTTCGGAGAGAAAGGGGAAGATGCACATTTGAATGTAAGGAGGTTTGAGAAATACTGAAAAGTAGCTAGACCTCATGATGTGGAAGAGCCAGAGCTGAGTGAAATCCACAAAGATTCTTTCATGAACACCTTCAAAGAAAGAGCCACCAAGTGGGTATCAAGCTACCAAGACAACCATTTCCATAAAGATTCTTTCATGAACACCTTCAAAGAAAGAGCCACCAAGTGGGTATCATGCTACCAAGACAACCATTTCCAGAATTATGAAGAGGTATTGATTGCTTTTCTAGCAAGATTGTGCAAGATAAAATTAGCATTTCAACTCTGCAAGATCAAATGAGAGAACTCCAACAAGAAGACATGGATGTGGAAGCCTATGCAACAAAACTACTAAGCCTAAGGTAGATAGTTGCAAAAAAAAACCGTACCATCGATGCAAATTGTTACAGATTAGTTTGTCCAAGGGCTTAAGTTGGATATCCATGCAACGGTCATAGCACAAAGTAGGTCAAAACTGAAGAGGAGCTTGAGGAACTGGTTGAGCTAACCAAAATGGCAGTAAAAATAAGCCAAGAAAGAAGGAAAAAAAGGAAGCCCAAGAAAAGTGTCATAACTGAGGAGGCAGATGATTTGAGCAACACCTCAAAGGACACCCCAATGGTAGTGAAGAAAAGAAAGGACAAAAAGAAGAAATCCGCGAAGGAAAAAACGAGCACCATAGAACTTGTGCTACAAGTGAAGAAGCTGATGCAAGAAATGAAGAAGAGAAAAAGCTCAAAATTCTACAAAAATGTGTTCTACTCTCAATGCAAATAAGAAGGCCACCTTAAGAGGGAATGCATGGTGCCATCGATGTGTACCATTTATAATACATGTACAATCATAGTAGGTACAACATGAAAAATAGAGCCCATTTGTAGAATTTATATATCCAAAAATATCTCAATATTGATTTACCACTCTCTAAAAAAATTTATCAAATCCTTGACGTTTGAGAGAAGATTCTCACGATTAGAGTCCTCAGAGAATTCTTAGTAAAGTGGAAGTTCTTCCCTCTAGAAGATGCCACCTGGGAGAAAGAAAAAGAGTTGCCAAAGGATTACCCCCACTTTGCGAGATGAGGACATCTTGCGTTTTTCAAGTGGGAGAGGATGTAAAATTTCTCCTCAGCCTAAATAATGAGTAAGCCTTTACTTCATTACCCTGTAATCATTCCATGTTTCTGAATACAAGAAAATATTATTTTTCCATTGAGAGGCACAATTTTTGTCCGGGATTTACTTCATCTATCGTACCATAACAGAATTGAGTCTCAATTTAGGGATCCATCAGTCCAGCCTAACCTCATCCAGTCCCATGGGTTAGCCAATATATTTTCCTGAAACAAAAAATTAAAATAAATTTTCCAAGGTGCAATTGAAATTAATTAAAAATGATTTAGAAGACGTTAGCCTAAGGGTCAAGATTTTCTGAAAATTTTGGATTATGGTCCAATTAAGGTTTCTATGGACCAATAAGATTAATCCAAGTGTTGGGATGAGATAAATCCAATGAATAAAAGAAAATACCCAAAAATGAGTAAATGCCCACAAAAGATGAAGAGTTGACTGAGTACAAGATTTATTAGTTGAAAATTATGAAATATTACTAAAAAATGAGATATTTTGGAGTAATCATTCATTTTTGACACCTTGGTAAGGAAAAGGGGGGCCTTCAAGGAGGTGCCTATTTCACATGTGTGGAGAAATTTTAAAATAAAAAATAATAGGATATTTTTATCTCTCCTCTCTCCTGGATCAAACCAAATAGAAAAGGGAGCCAAACTGGTCCAAATCTCATCCAAATTTAGCCAAACTGAAGCTGAAAAATTCTAGAACTTAGTTGGACTCAGTTAGTGGCCTCCCTCTCCTATAAATAGACCCTCATTCTTTTTTATTCTTATATATGAACTAAACTATGTTGGTATTACTCTAAGATAAGCTTATTTTCTATTATCCTCTAAAATCCTCTACAAATTGAAGAGATTGGAGCTTCTCTCTCTCTCTTCAACCTTCCTTGGAGTCTTCATCAACAAACCAAACCAATTGATTGGTTGGGGGCCTCTCCATTGACTAAAGAATCAAGCAAATTAAGAGGTAAAGTGTGGTTTATGGTTTTTTTTTTAAATCTCAAAATGTTTCTCACTTCTCAACCCCTCTCAAGCTCGGTACATTAGTAGAGTCTTTTTGGGGAGATAAAGTTGGGTGATATAGATAGAGATGAGGCATGGAATTTCAAGCCTGTAACAAACACAAGATCCCTACATTCAATCTCTACATACTCTCAACATGATCCAAAAGCATTGAGGGTGCATCAATTATCATGTTATTGTAGTAATTGTATGGAACACTTATGGCATAGGTGCAACAACAATCAGTCTCATATTCATAGCTAGGACTACATTGCCCCTGAAACATTGGTACATGGCATTGAAGAAGACAATGTTGAAATTGATGTTAACATCGTAAACATTGAGGAGGGCACCTAAGAAGGGCACCATGATACACTTAGTGATTTCCTTCTTGTAGGAGACAATTTTGTGGTGACAGCTGAAAAAGGAAATCTAGAGAATGCGGACTTCTACATTCTAAAATACACAAAGGAGAAAGAGCTTTGCAAGAGACCTACAAAGGACGAATGAGGGAATGCTATTGCACGAGTTTGTTTTACTATGAAAGGGTTCTTCTATGTACCTAAAGATGAGTAAACCTATGAGTTGTGGGATAACAAGTTAGAGGCCTTGATAGTGACGCATCTTGTACGAGCAATAAAATTTCCAATGAACCCACACCTAGTTAACAAAAATTTGTTTGTCCTATCCCCTGAGGTACATGAAGTTGTGTACAATAGTATGCCATTCAATTTTTAGCATACTTATTAGATACAAAGTTGACTTGGCTCCAATGGGTGGTGAGCGTTTCTTGCAAAAAAATTATGACATTAACTGCACATTGGAGCTTAGCACCATTAGGCTTGAGTTATTCATGAGTTAGTGCTCTCTTCACCATAGCCCCTGCACCATCATGCTCTCCCTTTCCATGGCTAGAGCCAAAATTCCAAGTCATTTGCAAACTTGTGATGGCAATGAACCTGGAAACAAAGTAGAAATGCCTTTTTTATTTGAAGAAACAATGTTGCACAAAATGGGTATCATGCTTCTTATCATTAGAGATATAAAAGTGACTCGTTTTGTGGATGTCACCTACAATGCAAAAGTATGTAATATACATAAATATGGACACTTGGCTTGAATACCAATGCATTGACTATATCTCATTTTGCTCCTTAAAAGAGTACTTCTTAGGAAACTCTACAGATATTACCATATCTTTGGGAAAATTGGACAAGCATTCTTTGTATTGCTTGGCTTACCACTTGTACACAAAATTATGTTTGATAAACTATCTGAGCTGGTCGTTGAACATTTAATTAAGTTCCTTGCATGACATTTCCTTCTGTATTAACTCTTTTCTCTTCTTTGTCTCATCATCATCAGTGGTTCCACAATCTATGTCATGAAAGATCTTCATGGGGTGACAAGTCGACCAACATATGCAGATTCAGCTGGCTGCTATGTTTCAAGGACCACAGGCAATGCAACACCCCATCAGACACTTCAAAGCATGGAAAATATTACCTTCAGCTTTGGGACATAGGATGGAATCCCATGCGCTTGTGATTCTCTTATAGGACTTCTCTGCAGCCTTTCCACCTAGTTGAGAACCCAACATTACAAATGACACAATATGAAAAATATTACCTTTACCTTTGGGACATAGGATGGACTCCCATGCGCTTGTGATGCTCTTGTAGGACTTCTCTGCAGCCTTGCACCTACCTGGTTGAGAACCCACATTTCAAATGACACAATCACATTTCCATGCTTTGCCATGCAACCCAAAAGTAGATCCTCTAATACAATTCTACACATCTTTTAATAATGACATCTGAACATGTGTTTTGCAGCAACAAGTGTATTGATCCTTAAGCTTGCGCATAAAGTATGGTTTTAATTTCCCAAAAGCTCGTTGATGAACTAGTGTCTATGGATGCATCTCCTTAAACAACAAATATAGTTCAACCTGCAATATAAAACCATCGTTAGCAAGTTAAAAATTTGGTTTGAAACTAGTTTGTAGTTATAGGTTCCTAGGTGTATGCAACTGGTTCACCAACCGGTATCTTATTGGTTAGCACTAGTATCATATTATTTCAAAATTAGTGTTGTTTAAAGCAAAGATGATCTTTAACTTATATCTCATGCATGTTGCACAGAGCTAATGTTCCAAACGATATCATACCGGTACAAAACATGAGTATCATACGGCCACCCCAAGTTCTCCTTTTGGTCTTTACCCAATATCATACTAGTATTCAACTGGTATAATACCGGTTAGAAAATTTACTATATAGAGAGTACATTAGAGGATACTGTGCTCTTAAGCTAGTATGTTAGCAGTGTTTAACCGACATTAGGTCTTTTCCCTTATTAGTAGTGTTAGAAAATTTGCTATATAGAGAGTACATTAGAGGATACTGTGCTCTTAAGCTAGTATGTTACAGGTATCATTCCATATCCTGTATCATATTGGTTTAAGAGTAGTGTGATACTGGTAAAAACCCTCATGAATGCTTGTTTTTGCTATAGCCTAAGTGTATAAAGGTTGTTTTCAATCGAGTATCTTACTATTTTAACACCAATCTCTTTTCAGTTTTCTTGGTTTTGTTTATTGCCGCCCCCTAAGTTGAAAACCATTTTGAACCATGCCCTGTCTTATGAGGGAGGATGGTTTCTTTTTATTTTCTAGATTTTAACAGCTCCAACTATCCATGCATTCGCCGGCTGGAAGCAAAAGACCAGGCGGGGGTTCTCTTTTCCCTTCAAGCTTCCATTAAAGCTTGATTTTTGGAGGTTTTTCTTGCTCACATCATCACCTCCTTTGCTCTAACCAATCATATGATGAAGTAAATGTTTGTTGCTGAGATTTCTCTTGGTTTGGAAGAGATTCCAACCACTTGAGATATTCATAAATCTCATTCCCGTCAAACTTCAACATCAACATCAACTTTAAGCTTTCAAAGTGATTCAAAGTGTGTTTTTAAGCACTAATTATGTTGTTTAATACTAATTACTCTGTTAATCCAAAAAAGGGAAAGTGTTCTTAAACACTAATAGTGTTATCAAACACTAATGATGAGTTAATCACCAAAATAAGTGTTATTTTACACGAAAAATATGCTTTTTAGCACTAATTGTGTTTTATGCACACTAATGGTGATATTAATCATCAACCAAAGTATAGCTTAACACTACGGTGGTCTTAACCATCAAAGGAGGAGATCATTTACATTAAGGAGGCTCTTCTTCATCAACATGGAGGCCGGGCACACACCATAAGTGCCACATTCAAGTCTTCATCATCAACCGCTTCTTCTTCCAAAGAGAAATGGTGCAACCATGAACTAATAGTCTTCATCTCATAAGCTAAAGAGGTTGAAGAATTCTGATTTTTTCATCATCAAACTCAGATTTTTGAGTGTTTTTAAACTTGAACACATGTACACTAAGTGTTCATCTTCAATGTTTATGTGTATTACCCTTGAGGCCCTTGTTTATAAGAGGTATAGGCATGCCATAAGCCATATGTTCTCGTTTTCCAAGCCCAAGGCATTTCATTCCACTGCATATTCTACATTTTCATCGTATAAGATGAGTTGTAAGGTTGAGCATAGAATCCCTAAATACTCTATCTTGTTGTTTGTCATGATTGTAAGCATCTTTTGGCATTGTTTTTGTAAGAGGCATTGGCAACATTATAAGCCGTGCCCTCTCCTTCTTGAGCCAAGGATGATCAACCTTATTGGTTTGAGCATTTACCTCAACCACTTACTCACTCTCATTAACCTTGTAACTTCAAACCCTAATGGGTATCATAACTAACATGCATAAAAGCTATTGTAATTGTGGAGTAGACACTGCCCTTGACCAATGCATAAGGCAAGTGGTAAGACCCTCCCTTTCCCTTCCCCATTTAAATCTACCTCACTACCCATGGAGGAGATACGGTATTCAAGGAAGCTGAATGAAGCCCATGACAGCCTTATTGTGTAGGACATCCAAGTTTCATCAAAACCTACATGTCTGTGAAGAAAAGCATCTTTTGGCCTGGTCTAAAAAAGGATATGCTTAATCATGTACGTCAATGTCTGACCTGTCAGAAAGTCAAGGCCGAGAGAGTAAAAATGTCTGGAAAGTTACATCTATTAGACATCCCCCAGATGAAGTGGGAATGTATCAATATGGATTTTATTACTGGATTACCTTCAGTGCAATCAGGTTACAACTCCATCTTCGTGGTAGTTCATAGACTAACCAAAGTTGCTCATCTGATTCCAGTAAAAGAAACCTACACTGCAGTGGATGTGGCTAGAGTGTTCCTCAAGGAAATCTTTATATTGCATGGCCTACCGAGAAGAATAGTAAGTGATCAAGATCGCAAATTCATGTCAAGATTTTGGACTGCATTTTTCGAAGCAGTAGGAACTTTCTTAGATCTCAGCACAGCTTACCACCCCGAGACCGATGGTAAAACTAAAAGGGTAAACCAAGTAATCGAGGATATACTTCGGTCATGCTGTGGCAGGGAACCCAAGAAGTGGCTATCTACACCTAGTCGAGTTCGCCTACAATGCCTCTTATCACCAAAGTATTGGGATGGGCCCTTTCAAAGCTCTGTATGGACAAGATTGCTTAGCTCCATTAACTTGGTTCGACCCATTGATTAGGGTTGAGATGTCGAGACAAATGCTTGATGACATGGAGCAACAGATACAGTCAAATTCGCAAAGATATAAAAGCTGTGCCCAGGATAGACAGAAATAGTATGCAGATAAGAAGAGGACAGATAGAAAACTCGAAGAAGCAGATATGGTCTTCATTTGAGTACGCCCCAAAAGAAGTTCTCTATCTCTTGAGAAGTACAAGAAGTTATCCCCCAAATATTGTGGACCATATTTGATAACAAAGAAATTAGTGACTTAGCCTACGAGTTTCTTCTCCCTCCTCATCTCAAAGTACATAATGTATCTCATGTCACCCTTCTTAAAAAGTATATACCAAGCTCAAATCATGTGCTTGATGAGATGAAATTTTAACTTCTTCAACCCAAGGGCTTATGGAACTCCAACCTGAAGAAATCCTTGATGTTCAAGAAAAGGTTCTCAGGAATAGAATTCCGAGAGAATTATTGGTTAAATGGAAGTTCTATCCTTTTGAAGATGCCCCCTGGGAGAAAGAAGCCGAACTATTGCGGGATTACTCCCAATTTGTGAGATGAGGACATCTCATGTTTTTCAAGTGGGAGAGAATGTAAGATTCCTCCCCAGCCCCTCAAGATGTCCAGTATCTTCCCTTGTAATCAATCCCCTCTTCAAATTAATAAAAGATCTTGTTTCTACCTATTTTGGCTTAGAGAGAGAAAATATTCTAGAGAGAGATTATTCAGATTTTAGATATTTTTAGATGGAAAAATATCTCTTCTTATTAAAATAAATTCCCCCAAAATAGAAGTTCAAAAAGATTTTCAAAAGGTGCATTAGAAATAAATTATAATCTATTCAAAAAGCCTTATCCTAAGGGTCCAGATTTTTTGAAAATTTTAAATTAAGGTTCTGAGGGACCAATTAGATTCATCCAAATGTAGGGAGGAGATAAATTGAAGAAATAAAGAAATCCCCCCAAAAATGAGTAAATACTCACATAAGATGAAGAGTGGACTAAGGACTAAGGACCAAAAGAAATACTAAAAAAATGAATTTTTGACACCTCAAAGTGGGGATTCCCCCTCATGAAGGAGGCACCTATTTCACATGTGTTGTGGAGTTTTAAATTCTTAAATATTGAGATATTTCATCTCTCCTCTCTCGTAATTCAAGTCTAGTTCCAAAAAGTAAGCTAAACTGACCCAAAAATGGTCAAAAATTGACCAAACTAATCTGGAAAATTCTAGAATCAGTTTGCTTGGTTAAAGCTCACTTTTTCCTATAAATAGAAGCCTCCCTCTTTGTAGAAGCTTAATAGTGTTTTATGCACTGCTACTCTACTGCACCCTAGAGCCAAAAACAGTGAATTTATTGAAAATTCATTAGTTTTTGACCTTTTTCTCTTCGAAAGAATTGGTGGCCACTCTTGTTGCAAACAAGAGTAGATCCCTCAAACCATCAAGCTAAACGAAAGCTCACAGAAATTCATGTAAGTTAGAAATCCTACTTTTTCTTATTCCTTTTAATTGTTTTCTAATTTTTGTTTTCTTTAAAATGAAAAAATAATGTTATGCCTTGTTGGAAAAGCTTTCCCCCTCTCTTCATTCTTAAATTTAGCCTTTCTTTATCCTAGATAAGTAATCAAATTGTTAGAATTAAACTTTTCATATTGTTTCTCTTTTAAAAGTGGAATTTGATTAGTTTAGAATGCTTTAACCCATTTGAGATAATTTTTAAGTAACTTGAGTATAGAAAAAATTTGAAAAATAGTCAGCCATACAAAGGAGGTTATGGCAAAATTTTCTTAAATTTTGTGAAATAAGTTTTATCTTTTATTATTCAAAAAGAGTAATCCCCACCATTTGTATATTCTAAAAGTGTTATTTTCATTCTAGGCATAGAAAAATGCATAGTAGAAATATTTTTATTATAAAAGTGTTATTTCCATTAAAATTAAATTCTATGCATAGAAAGATGCATATTGGATAATTTCTTTTTATTATAAAAGAGTGTTTTTTATTAGATTTAAATTATATGCATAGAAAGATGCATATTAAATATTTTTTTATTATAAAAGTGTGATTTTCATTAGGTTTAAATTCTATGCATAGAAAGATGCATATTGGATATTTTTTTATTATAAAAGTGTGATTTTCATTAGATTTAAATTCATAGAAAGATGCATATTGGAAATAATTTTTTTAATTATAAAAGTGTTACTTTCATCAATATTGATTTTTATGCATAAAATGATGCATAAAAGAATTTTTTTATTATATATAAAAGTGTTACTTTCACCAATATTGATTTTTATGCATAAAATGATGCATAAAAGAATTTTTATTATTATAAAAGTGTTACTTTCACCAATATTGATTTTTATGCATAAAAGATTTTTTAAATTATAAAAGTGTTACTTTCACCAATATTGATTTTTATGCATAAAATGATGCATAAAAGAATGTTTTTTTTATAAAAGTGTTACTTTCATAAATATTGATTTTTATGCATAAAATGATGCATACAAGAATTTTTTTGTTATAAAAGTGTGACTTTCATCAAAATTGATTTTTTATGCATAAATAGATGCATAAAAGGATTTTCTTTTATATAAAAGTCTTATTTCCATAGAAGTTGGATTTTATGCATAAATAGATGCATACAAAATTTTTATGTCAAAATAAAAGGTCTCTTTAATCCTATGTTTAAATCTCTTGAATATTAATAAATGAATAAGTAAATACTCTGTGAGAGAAAATTCTACCGTCTCATATTCTCTAGGATGGTAATGAGAAAGTTTAAAAAAAATATCGAAGTCGGAATTTTAGATAAATGATGAATTTATTCCTCATAGGAATTCGTGATTAGTTTTGAATTCAGTTAAGCAAAATACTTAATGAATGAAATTCAGTAAAGTAGTAATCAAAATATTACCCTTTAAGAAAGATATTTCAGGGAGAACCTTTCCAGACTCAAACCCTGAATGAGACTATGACCAAGACTTAATCTCCTTTGTCAGTTTCAAGAAAAGACGATGTGACCAGTTCAGGAAAATTCACTCAAATCACCGACCGAATCTAAAATCAAGTTAAGACCCTTTGATTCTGATATGAGGATCAAGGTTACAGAATTCAAAAAATTCTGTTGGAATTTTAGACCTGCGATCTAGAAGTATTGGGATACGGATTTAAGATATACCCATTGTATTCAAAAGAAAATCAAAACTAAAAACTTGCATAGAAACCCTGTTTTCTTAAAGGACTGTCATACACCAGAATGCTGGAGAGGGAGCATTTGGTATATGTGTTTTTCTAAGGGAAGTTTGGTTGCAACAGTTGGCGGGGAGTGTTCAAAGGATGGCTCACGCGGCAAAAAACCTACCCAGGTCTTGACCAGCCTGGGTATGGTGAAAAATGGTGTGCTTCCGGTACAATGGGCGAGGGCCGATGAAGCGGTCTTTAAGTGAAGTGCCAGCACACCTAAGGAGAATCCTCGAGGGTTCTAACCAGGCGATGCACGGGCTCGCGGTGCTTAGGACACCCATGTATATGTCATGGAAGATATTTATATGTATGATGACTAAAATTTTTGTAATCTATTATTGGATCTCATTGTTGACCTGCTGGTCTCAACGGAGAGTCGAGAGTGATACTGTTTTGTGAGAAACAAGGATTGAATGGAAATTTTGAGTTATGACATCTATAACTAATAATTGTTTGTCAATAGATTATTTTATAAGTTAGAGTTTAAAGAGGAGTGGGCGCATCTGTATTCTAAAGCAAAAGTTAAGAAAGGCATTCAATTATGGGTGGGTGAGTACTTGTCTGGTTCTACTAATTCCAGTGGTTGGGCGGTGGCTAACCCATGGGCCAGATGAGGTTAGGCCTGGAATTAGTAGAGTTTTAATAATAAAATTGATTAATAGGAATACGCTTATAACTCGAGTAGTTAAATAAAATCCTAAAGACTTCTCTAATGAATAGATCAACGGTTGTGCCTGATTGAATTAGGAAAAAAGCATTGATTCCTTCAAGTTAAGTCTATAATAGTTTCCCTTCTATCTGATTTAATCAGATGAAGGATAGTTCAGTATCTTGACCTCGTTAGAAAAATTTGTTAAGAAAATAAAAATGGTGGAATCGTCCCCGTTTTTCGAGCATGCGAAATTTTCCCAGTTTCGGTTTTCGAAATGACCACTAGCTTCGTCTCGTGCCCGGACATTGAGGGTAAGGCCCTGAGTGGGAAACCGTGCCCCGCGCAAGAGGAAGCTACTTCCGTTTGCTACCATCCGGGAATCTGGTATGCTAAGGGGGAAGTGGGATCCCACAGGTCATACATTTAAGATATGAAGCAATAGTGTTCAAAGCTATAACTTGGATGGGTGCCCGTAATGGTGTGACGGAGTATTTATGGCGATTCCCACTTCAAGAGCATGTGGTAGCAAGTTAGGATGAAGTCCTAAGTGATGTACTTCATGGACATATTATGAGAGTAGTCATTGTAATAGAATTCTCTTATGAGCCTAAAGTGCCCGGTTGACCACAATTTAAGTGAGTGTGAACACTTATGACCATGTATATATAAGTGAATTTCTCTCATAATACAACATACTCTCCCATTATGCAATTGAGTCTTGCTATTGCTAATCCTCTTGCTTAACTCTCTCCCTAATGCATGCTAGTGTATGTGTGAGTGAAGTGAGGTGAGAGGAGGGACGAGGACCCGTAGTGCAACACGATGGTGTGACAACGCTCATAGGAGACGTGGTGGAATTGCTTCTCAAGGAGTTGTAGAGCTTGGAGACCTCAAGGGTTACGAGCTCAACCATTGGAAAGATCCTCAAATGACAGTTGCGGTTCACCAAGTAATCTCTTTTTAGATGTGTTTCAAGGAGGGTTAGGGTGAGCCATAACATTTTTTGGCACCGTTGTCGAGGAACCATCCCTTGGCTTTTTCCATCGTTTTGCCACTACTCTATGCATAACCCATTGCCCATTATCTTGATTAATGGTTCTCCATAAAAAAGATGTGGATTTGTTGGTGATTTGTGTGAGACTTGTAGTATAATAGCTGTTTTTTGCTTAATTTTTAGATTAATTTGTTGTTTTTGTTGTTGTTTTGGTGGTTTTTCATGTTCTTAGGACTTGCACATAGTTTGTATTAGGCTTAGTTTGCATCCATTGCATCAAAAAATGCAAGAGAATGCAATTTTTAATGAATGTTAGCTCTATTTAAGTGTTAATAGAACTAAGATCAATAATTTTAGTTTACTTGTGTGTTTGTTGTTGGAATTATTTGGATTAGAGTGTTAGCAAGCATTAGGAGTAGCTTAATCTGTCAAAAATTTTCTTAAAACCATAAAAAAACCCTTGAATTTGACTAATTTCTCTTAATGGACTAGTTTTTGTCATTAACGGTGATTAACCTAGTTCAAGAGGCCAAAAATCTAGAAAATGTGTTAATTGGGGTCTAAACGGATCATATGAGTAGTTGAAATTGGAGTTTTTGAGTGTTTTGAGGGCATCTAGATGCATCAAAACACCTAATCACATCAATTTTTTGATCAATTGGAGAAATTTGACTCTCTTTGCTTAATTTTGCCTTAAAAGAGGAGACTATAATTAAGAGTCTAATTAATCCCATATTTACACAATTGTTGATGCACAAAGATTAGCATTCCCTTGCTCTATCCAATGATGTGCTCAATTGTGTGAGTTAATTAGGGATTAATGGTTAATTAGTCTTTGATTAGTGTAAAAGAGGGAAAGATTAGTGAAAGGATTAATCTTGGATTAATTCTTAATCATTTTTTTACATAACTCATTAAGGCTAATGAGCATTCAATGAGTAGATACTCATGAGTTATCAAATTGTCCATTTTGGAGGTCATTGACATGGATTACATCATGTACCTTGAGATGGGGAGGTAGAAGAAGTTTGTAGGCTAGATCTCCCACTTTCTTTATGACAGCATATGGCCCACAATATCTGGGAGAGAGCTTCTTGTACTTCCCTAAGGATAAGGAACTTCTTTTTGGTCGTACTCGAATGAAGACCATATTTGATTCTTCAAACTCTCTCTCTCTGGTCTCTTTTTATTTGCATACTGATTTTGCCTGTCTTGGGCTACCTTTATATCTTTACAGATTGATTGCATCTGTCATCAAGCATTTGTTTGGACATTTCGACTCTGATCAATGGGTTAGACCAAGTCAACGGTGTAAGGTAATCTTGTCCATACAAAGCTTTGAAAGGACTCATCCCAATGCTCCGATGATACGAAGCATTGTAAGCGAATTCAACCAGATGCAAATGACTTAACCACTTCTTGGGTTTCCTGCTGCTGCAGCATAATCGAAGGATATCTTCTATTACTTGATTCACCCTTTCCATCTGGCCATCTATTTTGGGGTGATAGGTTGTGCTGAGATTCAAGAAAGTTCCTACTACTTCAAAGAATGCAGTCTAGAATTTCGATGTGAATCTGGGATCTCGGTCACTTACTATCCTCATGGGTAAACCATGCAATCTGAAGATCTCCTTAAGGAAAACTTTGGCAACATCCACTATAGAGTATGTTTCTTTCACTAGAATCAGATGGGAAACTTTGGTTAGCCTATCAACTACCACAAAAATGGAGTTGTAACTTGATTATACTGAAGGTAATCTAGTGACAAAGTCTATACTGATGCATTCCCACTTCATCTGTGGAATGTCTAGAGGCTGCAGTTTCCCTGGCATCTTGACTTCTCTCTACCTTGACTCTTTGGCACATCAACCATTTCCTTACATGATCAAATACATCCTTTTTGAGTCCTGGCCAGAAGAAGCTTTTCTTCACAGACATATAGGTTTTTATAAACCCTCGATGTCCAGCTATCATGCTATCATGGGCTTCTCTCAGAATTCTTCCCTTTATTTCCGCATCATTGGGGATACACAGCCAATTATTAAAATACATGCATCCTTCATCCAGTTTGTATCCAAGAACTTGACTCATTTCCTGGAGGAGTCTTGCTTTCCTACATCAAAAGTGTAGCAATAGGGGCAAAGAATTTGTCCTGCATGATTTTTTCCTTTGCTTCATTGATCAATGGATTTGACACCACTGTAATTGTAAGCAAGGAGGCTTTTTTGTTGAGCGCATCTGCAACCACATTTTCTTTTCCCGGCCGATACTTTATTTCAAAATCAAACTCTTGCAGGGTCTACATCCATCTCCTTTGATGCATGTTGAGATCCCTTTGGGTGAAGATCCACTTCAGACTTTGATGATGTCATCAAGGTGAATCTTTGTCCCAAAAGATAATGTCTCCACAACTTCAGAGCATACACTACTGAGAGTAACTCCAAGTCATGGATGGCATAATTCCTCTCATGTGTTCTGAGTTTTCTGGATTCATAGGCTACTGCATGACCTTCTTGCATTAGAGCACCGCCTAAGGCAAATCCACTCGCATCAGTAACTACCTCAAAGGGTTTGGTAAAATCTGGCAATTTAAGGACAGGGTTGGTTACTAAGGCTATCTTCAGCTTGTCAAAGGCACTCTGACACATTGTAGTCCACTGAAAAAGTGTACTTTTCTTGAGAAGGTTAGTTAAAGGGGATGATATCTGAGCATACTTAGGTATAAAGATCCTATACCATCCGGTTAACCCTAGAAATCCTCTGACTTCCTTTACTGACTTGGGTTCTGGCCATTCAACTACTGCTTGGATCTTTGCGGGGTCAAGAGAAATCCCATCCTTTGACACTATGAATCCCAAGTATTCCACCTAGTCAACAGGGAAGGAACACTTGCTCTTCTTTACAAAGAGTTGGTGTTTCCTTAGGATTTCTAGGACCTTGCGTACATAATCTTCATGATCTGCAACATTCTTTGAGTATACTAAGATATCATCAAAGAAGACAAGAACAAAATCATCCAAGTATTCTCTAGGAATATTCTGCATACGACGATTGAATGTCACTGGGGCATTAGTCAATCCAAACGGCATGACTGTGAACTCATAATGCCCATAGCGAGTATTGAATGTTGTCTTTGGGATGTCCTGCTCCTTGATTCTAATCTGGTAGTACCCGGATTTGAGATCTATCTTCGTAAACATTTGGATACCACTTAAACAATCCTAGGAATAGGATACCTATTCTTGATTGTTAATTGATTCAGTCCTTTGTAGTCAATACAGAGTCTTAACGTTCCATCTTTCTTCTTTTGATGAAAGAGAACGGGCGCACCCTAAGAAGGTGAGACACCGGGTCTGACAAATCCCTGCTCTAATAGTTGTCTTAACTGTTCCTTAAGTTCTATGGCTTCAGGGACTGGCATTTTGTATGCACGCTGGGCTATTGGGGCTAAGCTTTAGGGGTTAATTTGATCTCATGATCTACTTCACGAGATGGAGGCATCTCAGTCAGCTCTTCACGAAACACATCTGCATACTCACTTAACCACTCTGGTTCTTTAGCCTTGCAGTTTATGTCTACTGAATTCATTTTAACAACATACACAGCTTGCCTCTTTCTAAGCCCTTTTAATAATTTGGAAGCCTTGACTAATTGCAGCACTGGGGATCCAAAAATTCCAATTCCTTGAACTTTATTCTTGTGAAGGTCTAGGAAATAGATGGTTCCTTTGTGACAGTGAATGTCAGCCTGATTCTTTTGGAAGCCTTGACTAATTGCAGCACTGGGGATCCGGAAATTCCAATTCCTTGAACTTTATTCTTGTGAAGGTCTAGGAAATAGATGGTTCCTTTGTGACAGTGAATGTCAGCCTGATTCTTTTGGAGGCAATCCATTCCAAGGATTCCATCATATATTCCCAGGGGTAGGACTCTGAACTAACACTCTGTTATGTTCCCATCTAGGCTAAACTAAATAAGGTCAGTCTCAAGGTGTGTAAGATTCCTCCCCAAGATGTCCAGCATCTTCCCCCTGTAATCAATCCCCTCTTCAGAAATATAAAAGATCTTGTCTCTGCCTGTTTTGAAATAGAGAGAGAAAATATTCTAGAGAGAGAATATTCAGATTTTGAATATTTTTAGATACAAAAATTTCTCATAATATTAAAATAAATTTTCCTGAAACAGAAATTCAAAAAGAACTTTTCAATGTGCAATTGGAATTAATTGGAAATGGGTATAAAGGACCTTAGCCTAAGGGTCTAGATTTTCAGAAATTTTTGGATTATGGTCCAATTAAGATTCCTGTGGGCCAATAGGATCGATCCATGTGTGGGGAGGAGATAAATCCAATTTGTAAAAAAAATTATCCAAAAATGAGTAAATGCTCACATAAGATGAAGAGTTGACTATGTACAAGGTTTATTAGTAAGAAACTATGAGTAATATAAATAATATGAGATATTTTGGGTATCCAAAAATGAGTAAATGCTCACATAAGACGAAGAGTTCAATATGTACAAGGCTTATTAGTAAGAAATGATGAGTAATATAAAAAATATGAGATATTTTGGGTATCCAAAAATGAGTAAATGCTCACATAAGATGAAGAGTTGAATATGTACAAGGTTTATTAGTAAGAAACGATGAGATATAAAAAATATGAGATATTTTGGGTATCCAAAAATGAGTAAATGCTCACATAAGATGAAGAGTTGACTATGTACAAGGTTTATTAGTAAGAAACTATGAGTAATATAAAAAATATGAGATATTTTGGGTATAATGATTCCATTTTAACACATATGTAAGGAAGGGGAGTCCTTTCAATGAGGCTTCTACTTCACATGCTTGAATGAGTTTTAAACTCAAAAATAATGTGATATTTTTATCTCTCCTCTCTCTTGAACCAAACCAAATCAAAAGGGAACCAAACCGAATAAAAAAGGAACCAAACTAGGTCCAAATCTAGTCCAAATTCAACCAAACTGAATCTAGAAAATTCTAGAAATGAGTTAGTCTTGGTTAGAGCCTTCCTCTCCTATAAATAGAACATGAGTCCTTTAAAAAAAATAGGAGAATTTTACTATATTAGAACTATGCTGAAATAATGCTAATTTTTACTATTCTCTAAAATTCTCTCCAAATTGATGAAATTGGAGCTTCCCTCTTTCTTCAATCTCCATTGGTGGCTCCATCAACATACTAAACCAATTGATTGGTTGGGGGCCTTTACTGTGAGCAAAGAATCAAGCAATTTGTAAGGTAAATGGTGAATTTTGATCATTTCTATAATTTCTCAATGTTTCTCTCTTCTCAACCCCTCTCAAGCTTGAGAAGCTTAATTGGAATGGTTTTTGAATGCTATTGAAGTTAATTGATGAATGGTAGTAAAGAATTACATCAATTGATGAATGCTATTGAAGTTAATTGATGAATGATAGTAAAGAATTACATAAATTTTTATTTATGCTTAATTCTAATGGTTTTATGTAATTTCTCTCTCTCACTCAAGAAATGGTCATACTCATGACCCATTCTCAATCCAAATAAAGCTTTTCAAAAAGCTTTTCCTTAATCTAAGATTAATCTATGCTTGAGGCCAAATTAATACCTTTTTTCTATGCTTTTAGTTTATGTATTTCATGAATATTGATGATTCAATCCATTATTGGGTTAATGATCCAATTAGGGATCATTCTAATCATTCCCTTAATGATAAGCTTTATCTTTTAAAATAATTGAGATTTATCAGTCAGCAATGGAGCTATGGCAAAATTTTTGTAAAAATTACACATAAAATAAATTCATTCAAAGCATGAAAAGAGGACTTCCTACCATATTCTAGGAATTATCATCCTAGATTAATTAAAAGAATTCTATTGTAATCATGGAGAAATTGTTTTTTATGTTATGCATAATTGATTAAGAAAAAGAGGATTTCTAGTAATTAAATTTTATGCTAAAAGAGTAATTCCTATCAATTCTATACTCTAAAAGTATCTTTTTTATGCATAGAAGATGCATATCGACTATTATAAATGATTTTCATGTATAAAAGATTATTATTTTAATAGAGGTATGCATAAAAGATTATTATTTTAATATAAAACTGTTACTTTTATCATATTTGATTTTCATGCGTAGAGGTATGCATAAAAGATTATTATTTTAATATAAAAGTGTTACTTTTATCATAGTTGAATTTCATGCATAGAGGTATGCTTAAAAGATTATTATTTTAATGTAAAAGTGTTACTTTTATTATATTTGGATTTCATGCATAGAGGTATGCATAAAAGATTATTATTTTAATGTAAAAGTGTTACTTTTATCATAATTGAATTTCATGCATAGAGGTATGCATAAAAGATTGTTATTTTAATGTAAAAGTGTTACTTTTATCATAATTGGATTTCATGCATAGAGGTATGCATAAAAGATTGTTATTTTAATGTAAAAGTTTCACTTTTATCATATTTGGATTTCATGCATAGAGGTATGCATAAAAGATTATTATTTTAATGTAAAAGTGTTACTTTTATCATATTTGGATTTCATGCATAGAGGTATGCATAAAAGATTATTATTTTAATGTAAAAGTGTTACTTTTATCATGATTGAATTTCATGCATAGAGATATGCATAAAAGATATTTTTTTAATACTAAAAGTGTGATTTTTATCATAAATGGATTTTTATGCATAAATTAGATGCATAAGAGAAATTCTTTTATTCTAAAAGTGTAATTCCTACTAAATTGGATTTATGCATGGAAAGATGCATAAAGTATTTATTTTAATCCAAAAGTGTCATTCTGAATTTATGCATAAGAAGATGCATAAAAGATTGATTTTTATTTCGAAAGTGTTAGTCTCCTTAAATGGAATTTATGCATAAATAGATGCATAAAGAAATCTTATATCAAATATAAGAATTCTCTTGTATTCTATAAATAGATATGGGAAGTGATAGGATGTGATAAGAGGAGTATGAGATGTGATAGGATATGATAAGATGTGTATGAGATGTGATAGGATGTGATAAGAGGTGTATGAGATGTGATAGGATGTGCTAAGATGAGTTAGGATGTGATAAGATGTGTATGGGATGAGGTAAGAAGTGTATCTGATGGGATAAGATGTATATGGGTTGTGATAGGGTGAGAATGTGGATGTAGATGTGGATGTGTGAATGTTGATGTGGATGTATGGATGTGAATGTGGATGTAGATGTGGATGTATGAATGTGGATGTGGATATATGGATGTGAATGTAGATGTGGATGTGGATGTATGAATGTGGATGTGTATGTATGGATGTGAATGTGGATGTATGCATGTAGATGTGGATGTATGGATGTGAATATGAATGTGGATGTGGATGTATGGATGTAGATACAGATGTGGATGTATGTATGTGGATGTGGATGTGAAAATGGATGTATGTATGTAGATGTGAATGTATGGATGTGAATGTGGATGTGGATGTATGGATGTGAATGTGGATGTGGATGTGGATGTATGTATGTGGATATGGATGTGTTTGTATGAATGCGGATATGGGATTGGATGTATGATGTGGATGTACAAACATGGATGTGTATGTAGAATAATGAATGTGTATGTAGAATAATGAATGTGAATGTGTATGTGAAATAATGTGTCGTCGATATGAGTGAATGGATGAGAATGAGTACACATATGAATGGAATGTGGAATAAGTAATGTGGACTGAGGAGGGATAATGTGGAAAGACCAGAGTTTGATATAGAAACTGTATTTTGATAATGTGGAAAGACGAGAGTTCGATATAGAAACTGTATTTTGTGACCTATTTGTAAATGACTGTTTTATGTCAAGAATACTGGGGAAGCATTTTGATCGTCTTGTGGATTAAGGTCATGGAGACCAATCTAATAAAGTTGCAATTGCTGACGAAGAGTTAATGGAGGACGTCTCGCGTAGCAAGGTCGACCGAGGTCTTGACCAGCCTCGGTTCGATTTAAATGGTGAGCTTCCGGTACGGTGGATGAGGGACCAAGGAAGCGGCCTATGAGTGAAGTGCTAGGTCACTTGTGAAGGATCCTAGAGGGTGCTGACCATACGGTGCTCGGGCTCTGGGTCACCGGAGATACCCACACGTGCGTCGTGGAAGATATTGGAACAAGGAGTAAGAGTTGTTTTCTGAAACCGGGCATGGATCTGGTTGATTGACCTTGCTGGTCCTCAACTGATGAGTCCATGGCTCTCTTATATAGATCTGTTGAGATTGATCTTGCTGATCTTCAATGAGGATTCCATCTTGATTTTTATATGTGAAAATATTGCCGCGTACTATGAGCTAGGAACTATTGAAAAGGCCCATGAGTGAACAGGTGGTGAGCGTTCTAGTTGCCAATGATGCCATAAGTACACCGATGAATGAATGATTAGAAATATGGATTCAACTAGAGTTTTTGAGGATAGTGATCAATGGCATAATGGTTTCTTAAAGGATTGTTTTAAAGTTAGCTGATGCTGATGTTTTAAAGTTAGCATAATGGTTTCATTAAAGGATTGTTTTAAAGTTAGCTGATTTTGAGGATAGCGATCAATGGCATAATGGTTTCATTAAAGGATTGTTTTAAAGTTAGCATAATGGTTTCATTAAAGGATTGTTTTAAAGTTAGCTGATGCTGAGAAAAAGGCAATTTCATATTGGGTGCGTAAGTGGTGTGACTAGTTTTATGTTTGCATGAACTTCCGGCTAGGGGGCCTGGGAACTATTTTCCTCGGTACTCGGGACAAAACCTAACCAAATTCCTAATTGGATTCCATCACTACAGTGGTTGGGCGTGTTGAAATATACAAGTGAATAGGGTGTGTGTGGGAACAAGCCCTTGGTTAGAGGCTGTAAAAGAGAAGATGTAATTGTGAAAGAACCTGTGAAAAGGTGAGAAGAATCTATTGGGAGAGAATAAAGGGTAGCATGAGAGAAGTTAGGAGTGTGGAGTTATTCTGGGAGATATTCAGGGAAAAGAGAAGAGGTGGAGAGAATCAGGCAAGAGGTGGAGATATTCTGGGAGCGAATCATGGAGAAATCAATGGGATTTTATGCTTGATGTAAACTCTATAAATTGAGGCATAGCCCTAATGAGAATTTGCTGGTTTTTGAGTATCCATGCCTACATTAATCTATTTGCTAATTACCTCCTAATTACATCTTAATTATTTACTAATCACTTTGTTAATGATGTTGATTCTAGTGTTTGATCCACCATAGCTCATCATTATGCTCAAATTTCAACATGGTATCAGAGCCATGCCTAGAATCCATCAGATTTATGAGCCCATTATCTAATTAATTAGGATTAGTATTAGCAAATAATCAAAATTTTAGTTAGTTTTTCACTTCCCCCTTCACCCCCAGCCAGTGGAGGACTCCATTCAGCTTATACACTCTAAATTAGGTCTTGCCCTTCTAACACAAGCTAGCCAACACACCTAGCTTCAAGCTCATCAAGACGGCGCAGCAAACCGCGAAGTAATTTAGGAGAAATCGCTATTTTTGCCGGCGTCTTTTTTCTAAAGCAGATTGGAGATTTCTTCCTGCTCAAGTAAAATCTTTCTAATTCCTCTTAGCCTCGGGGGTTTTCAAGCATGCTCTATAAGCTGGTGAATACAGAATTCAATTTCATCAAGTCTACAGTGAGATCCAAGCTCTTCATCAAATCTGCAGGTGACTTTGGTAAAACAGAGATTAAGCTTTCAATATTTGGTCAAATCTTGTGTTTCTTGGCTTAATCCTCTACTAGAATCATTGCTATTGATGCCTTTGAAAGCATTTGAGCTCATTTTAAGTGTAAGGCACCAGATCTGGACTCCCTGCATACTCTGTTTTTTGCACACAAAACAGAGCATTAATTTACTAATCAGTGATTAATCAGTGCTAATCACTATATTTTGGTACAATTAAGGGTTCAAATTAACCATTAGGTATTTGATACAGATCCCTATAGCTTCAGATTGCAAATCGGAGTTGGTTTGATACTCCAACCATCCCGTACAAATTGGTTACCCTTAATTTAATGTAATTTCTGGTGATTTCATGCTGATAAAATTGTTGTAATCATCTATTAAACACCAGATTGAGTTATAAAAGGGTAGACACTGCCCTTGAATCTTGAAATTGGATCAAGAGGTAAGACCCCCTTCACATCACCATGAGTTCAGCACAAGAAATAGCCAAATTTAATGGGGAATAGTTTTATACATGGCAGACAAAAACCATGTATTTGCTGATGAGGGAAAATCTATGGGGATTAGTTGAAGGGAGAGATGAATGCCCAGAGAGAGGGGAAAATGAGTGGAAGAGCAGGAATGAAAAAGCATTGGGACTTATTTCAATCAGTTTCAATGATGAAATCATTCATCACATCACAGGGATACAATGGGCAAAAGATGCATGGGATGAACTCAATAAATTATTTGGTACACAAGTTCAAAGATAAATCTGTTAATGCAATTCTACAAATTGGACATGAAGGAAAGTGAACCTTCAATCACACATTTGAACAAATATAAAAGCATTAAGCAACAGTTCGCAGCTATTGGCAAAAAGGTAGAAGATGATGAAGCATTAGCTGTACTTCTAAAGAGTGTGGACAAAGGAGATTATGAAAACATTGTAGCAACACTAAAGAATGTACCTGAATTGAAGATACACGAGATAGAAGCAGCTCTACTAGAGCAAGAGAGCAGAGGCAAAGAGAAGAAAGGGCTCGACTCAATAGCACGAGAAGAAAAAGCATTCTTCACCCGAAGAGGATTCTCTCGAGGACGAGGACGAGGAAGAGGCAGAGTAGGAGGGAGGACCTTCACTTGCCACAAATGTGGAAAGCCAGGACACATGGCGAGAGACTGCTACAGCAAACCCAGTGAAGAAGGAACGCCATCGGCAAACTTCATGGAGGCTCCAAAGGAAGTGGAGTCGGATCATCTTTTCTGAGAGAGAGAGAGAGAGGGAGACCCCACAACCCAATGTAACCTACCCCAACAAAGTAAAACCACCTCTGAGCCACCGATGATGTAGGCCACGTGATAGATGTATGTGTGAGCACTTTAGTCAAGGTCACGGGCACTTATAGTAGTCTTGGACACATAGAGAGAGAGAGTGTCAAGGATTATGGAGTTTAGGGACTTGAGGCACTGGTCGCGGACTATCAAGCAAGAGGGAAACTTGGTATAGGGTCTAGGTGTGCTAGGATTATTCACTTGAGGGGAGGTGTTGAAATATACAAGTGAATAGGGTGTGTGCGGGAACAAGCCCTTAGTTAGAGGTTGTAAAAGAGAAGATGTAATTGTGAAAGAACCTGTGAAAAGGTGAGAAGAATCTACTGGGAGAGAATAAAGGGTAGCATGAGAGAATTTAGGAGTGTGGAGTTATTCTGGGAGATATTCAGGGAAAAGAGAAGAGGTGGAGAGAATCAGGCAAGAGGTGGAGATATTCTGGGAGTGAATCATGGAGAAATCAATGGGATTTGATGCTTGATGTAAACTCTATAAATTGAGGCATAGCCCTAATGAGAATTTGCTGGTTTTTGAGTATCCATGCCTACATTAATCTATTTGCTAATTACCTCCTAATTACATCTTAATTATTTATTAATCACTTTATTAATGATGTTGATTCTAGTGTTTGATCCACCATAGCTCATCATTATGCTCAAATTTCAATAGGGCGGTTGGCTAACCCATGGGACTAGATGGTGTTAGGCTGGACTGATGGATCCGTAAATCAAGACTCAATTTCTATTATTACGATAGATAAAGTAAATCCCGGATAGTAATTGTTCTATGGATAGGAATCAACGGCTGTGCCTCTTGATGGGGAAAAAAGCATTGATCCCAATGATCCAAGTGCAAGTTTCTTCCTTGATCTGACCGAGTATCTTTATAGGTGCAGTCGGATCAGCTTGATCAGTAATGGTCTTGACTATGTTAGAGTAAAAAGTTATCCTGGTGGAATCGTCCGTGCTTTCCGGGTAAAGGAAGTTTTTCCGGGTTCGGTTTTGGAAAAACCGACGGATTAGTCTCTTGCCCGGATATCCGTGGACGAGGCCCCGAGTGTGGGACCCTGCCCCACGCAAGAAGTGCTACTTCCGCTGCTAGCACCCCGAATCCGTTATGCGGTGGGAATAGGGATCTCACAGTTGGTGTCAGAGCAAATTGGCTAATAAAGATCAACTGAGAAACCAAATATGTCAAAAATTTATCAAGAAGCACAAAAAGGTTGTAATTGTGTGATATAATTCATACAATTTGATATTCAAACTGAAAATTTGTAAATTAGTAATTGGGTCTTCAGATGGCAGTATCGTAATTGTATGGAACCCTGACTTGCTTGAGGCCTAGACATGATGATATTTACCTTATAGTTCCAAATATCATGACTATTCGTATATACCGAGGGTATAATTGCAGCTCTTTATCGGCAGTATATACGAGTAAATCTAAGACTTGAAATTATAAGCATTAATGCTATCCAGATGATGATTTCGAATGTGGTTGGTATGATTTTCAATTCTGTTTGAGAACTGATGAGTTGATTTGGATTCTGAATTGAAAAATGATGATCCCTGAAAATTGTTTGAAATGTAATAAGCTTAGCGAAACCACAATGAGGATGAATGGGACGAGTCCCTGTGATGATATTCATAACTAGAATGATGATAATGATTTCAGCAAATCACTATGAGATTAGTGGATTGTGTTGTCAAATTACTACTGTTAAACTTGACTCGATAGATCAAGTTAAGGGATGACAAATTGAGAACTTGCTTGACTAAAATTCCCATGGAGGAATGTTCAGAAAGAAATTTTTCGGTCTAATGGACCATTATCGTGTTAAAGATATGAATGATATGATCTGAATGAATTGTTATTTAATGATAAGTTCTATATAAGGGATATTTATCCCAGTATTCTATTGAGTTGACCAGAATATAAGGAACCCCAGAATAAATTAGATCTTAAGAAAAAGATTTGTCCTCTGCTTTGCGAGATGAGGACATCTCGCATTTTTTTAAGTGGGGTAGAGTGTAAGATTTCTCCCTAGCCTTCGAGGTATATAGGAGTAAGAACCTCCCTTTCTAATCTTATAATCACAGAAGTATTGGGATGAACCCTTTTAAATCTCTGTATGGACAAGATTGCTTAACTCCATTAACTAGGTCCGACCCATTGATTAGGGTTGAGATGTCCAAACAAATACTTGACAACATGGAGCAGCAGATGCAGGCAATTCATAAAGATATAAAAGCTGCCCAGAATCGACTGAAGCAGTATGTAGATAAGAAGAGGACAGTCAGAGAGTTCAAATAAGCAAATATGGTCTTCATTCGAGTACGGCCCAAAAGAAGTTCTTTATCTCTTGGTGGGAAGTATAAGAAGTTATCCCCCAGATATTGTGGGCCATATCGGATTTCAAAGAAAGTAGGTGACTTAGCCTACGAGCTTCTTTCACTTCTACCTCCTCATCTCAAAGTTCATAATGTATTTCATGTAAGCCTTCTAAAGAAATATGTGCCAAGCCCAAATCATGGAAAGACGATAAAACTTCAGTGGTAAGATACACCGTCGGCTTCTAGGTTATGCTAGCTCCTTCTTTTATATAAGTCGTAACTCTTACTTATCGCTTGCAGTAATCTTACTTCCATCGATCTCCTTTCTTTCTTAATCTCTTTTATGGCTTGGCAGCAGGACTTGGTTTTCTCCATGATGATTTCTCACCTTCAAGATGCAAGCGAGTCTGTGAAGAAGGATTTTATAGAACTGTATGAGCGCTCACTTTTCCCTCACTTGGGAACTTCTGTAGCTCAGACCAAATGGCGGACTTATCGAGACATAACTAGGGTAACACCGTGGGGTCGACATCACTTTCGTAACAATGTCCGCTTGGCTATGGTTATTGAAGCCTTGGGTTTGGGTCCCTGATACTATTGCGTGATGAGATCAAGGCATGGTGGGTTTTCTGAGCGGGTCTTCTTACTAGCGTGTTTTCTTCCTCACCAGAAGATATACCTTTATCCCGTTTTTGTCTTGTCTCTTAGAGGTCCTTTTAATAGGTCACCTCATACCAATGAGATAGGTGCTACAATAACCGGCCGAATTATTCCCATAGATGAGTTACCTTATACGTGTGTTGCTTGTGAGTGCTGCTTTTGTGACCATATGATGGACGGGCTTATGGAATTGTAAAAAGTTCTTCTATCTTGCTGTATATGTTCCAAGAGTGAATAAAGTTGAAATCTTTGTTCTTGTCTTGAATCTTGCTCTCTTTGAGACTTTTCTTGGTGGTTACTCTTAATTAAATTTTCTCTTAGTCTCATATTCGTGCATCTTGCGGAATCCCCCAAATTGCGAGATGAGGGCAATTCGCGTTTTTCAAGTGGGAGAGAATGTAAGATTCCTCCCCAGCCTCTCAAGATGTCCAACATCTTCCCCCTGTAATCAATCCCCTCTTATGAAATATAAAAGATCTTGTCTCTGCCTGTTTTGACATGGAGAGAGAAAATATTCTAGAGAGAGAATATGTGAAAGGAATTTTCGTGAGGCGGAATCTCGTGAGAGGGATTTTCGTGAGACGAAATCCCGTGAGAGTGTTTTACATGAAAGGGATTTTCGTGAGACACAATCCGATGAGAAGGATTTCTGTGAGACGGAATCTCGTGAGAGTTTTTTACGTGAAATTAAAAACGTGAAAGGGATTTCTGTGAGATGGAATCTCGTGAGAAGGATTTTCATGAGATGGAATCTCGTGAGAGTTTTCTACGACGTGAAAGTTAAAGACGTGAAAGGAATTTCCATGTGATGAAATCCCATGAGAGGGATTTCCGAGAGATGAAATCCCATGAGGGTTTTTACGCAAAAGTTAAAGACGTGAAAGGGATTACTGTGGGACAAAATCCAATAAGAGGGATTTGCGTGAGACGAAATCCCATGAGAGTTTTGGAAGCATGAAGTTGCAGGTTTTTTCCTAGTTCCGTGAAACTCCAGTTTCATGCCAATTCTGTGAAACTGTAGGTTCTTATGATTTTATGTTTTTATGTTTCTATCTATCCAAAAAGATTCAATAAGTGTAAGTGATGATACCACCATGAGTTTAGAAAAACACAAAATAATGGTGATGATAATGCAGATGCTTTTTAAAGTGCACGATATCTATTGTGATCATAATCAAGGGTAAAGAAAAACGAAAAAGAAAAAAGAAAAAGAAAAGAAAACAATGAAGAGTCCAAGCTCCCACCTTAATGGATGAATGTCGATTATAGTTGGAGGAACCGGGGAAGGCGATGCACAATCGAATGTGGGAGCTTAAGATGGACAACGAAATGCATTGGAGCACATGATGCAAAATGGTAAAAAAGGAAAAGAATTTGAATTTATAGCGCAGCCGTCAGACTGCATGGCTGCCTTAATGAAGAATGCCACATGGCACCTTGCGATTGGTTCGTGTGAGAATTAACCGTTTTACGCTGTGAAGCATTTTGGACCAGTTCACGGTGTGAACTGTTTGGAACCAATTCATGGCGTGAACCTTTTTGAATTGGTTCATGACGTGAACCTTTCTAGATTATGAGCATGCAAGATTGATACCTTCTATTTTTTTTTGATCAGTCATTCAAACATGCATTAAATGAGTGAATGATACCCAAATGTACCTTGTATCCATTGTGCAACAAATGTATACCTTCATCTTGTATTGCCATGAAAACCAAGGTGACACCTTGGCACTTCTAGGTAGGTGTTGCTGCAGGTGTTTTAGCTCTGTATGGGAGTTTTTGATTCTTCCTTCCACCCAATTGAACAATATTATTACTGGGTCCTGTGGTTGGGGGCTTTTATATTGTTTGGCAACCCCAAGCCATCTTGTTGAGTTGTCTTCTTCCTCCATACCAATGTTTGTGCAGTTTGAGCATTGGTCTTAGTTGAGAGTTGGTACTGCATGCTTTTACTACCCTTCTCTTTCTTATCGGCATAGTTTGTGATGGTGGCCACTAAGTGGGGTTTAGGCACCCACACTGCGATATTACCTTGGTAGTATCCTTACGCTAGTAGTAAATCCTTTTCGACCCATTTCTTACGAATGCCTTGTGGGGTGTTGGTATGTCTAGAGTACTACCAACCTGCTTGTAAAGGCTAATTCTGAATTTTGGCCCCTTTTTAAATCTTACTTATTGTTTTGGTTATTAACCTCCTTCTCCTCCTTGTGGGGCTGGTTTCTAAGTTGAACCTTGGGTACCCATTGTTGTGTACCCTATGACTTTGGATATTGTTTGTGTGGGGTTTATGGAATTGATGCTTTTTTTATTTTATGAGTTGATGTCATCGTGCTCGGTGTCACTATCTCCTCAATCATGGCATGTTTCCCTTTGTTTGTCAGTCTCTGTAAGGGTACGGGCATGACATTGTCTCCCCCATTCAGCAGTGATATCCTCTTCTCCCATTGGATGTTACATTTGTTGGTGCAAATCCAAGATCGTCCTAGGATCATTTCCTCTTTCTTGGAATTTGTAGGCATGACGAACACCTTTCCAGCAAAGGAATTATTTCTAATGGAAATGTTAACACTTAAAAATCCCTCAGCTTTCGTAGTTATTCGGTGTACACTATGTACTTGTGCATTGGTGGGTTCAAGGTGCAGTCTATCTAAGGCTACCCATGTCTCATATGAGATCAGGTTATGACTTGATCCCGTATCTATTAGTGCAGTGCTCGTTTGCATGGAATTTAGCCGTAGAGAGTTCCACCCTAAGTCATGCTGGCTCAATGTTCAGTTCCTCTTTGTCCAACCACGAGAGTCAAGGAAGCCATGTTCATGTGTAACATTCTCTTCTGGAGTAATTGTTTAGCTTTGGCCTCCCTTGCATTAGCCTCCTCTTGAGCTTGCTGGATTTTTTCCTTTGCGAGCTATTTTTGTTGTTTTAAGAGATGTTCTTGCAAGAGCATCTCTTGGGAAAGTGGTCCAAAAATATTTTTTGAGTTTGCTTCCATTGCGTAACCCTCTATCTATACGCTGTCAATTGTCTCAATTCTAACCGACCCCTGAGGTATGATCTAAGACATACTCGAAAGGGTCCTAGGCCTCTGTATTGGAGTTTCTTTTTGTTGGTGCTTCCTACACTATACATGAGGACAAGGTCCCCTGTTTCTAGTTTTTTTTGTTTCAAATTTTTATCGAACCAATGCAATCTGCATAGTTTCTCGACCATGAGTTCATGCAATGCAATTAGCATCGTATCATCAAGCTTCTCTAAATTGATTAGCTCTATTAAGCTAATACATTCTCCGTCAGATAGAAGGGAGTGTATCCCGTTGCTACCTTATATAATGTTTGGTATGCCCTTAGGGCCAATGTCAGCTTATGTTCCTAGTCCGTTCGACTTTCTTCCAAGGTTTTCGTCATCAACAAGATAGTACACAAAATTTTGTTTGTGCTCTCTACTTGACCATTAGCCTGTGGGTAATAAGGTGATGATTTCTGATAGACTATTAAGAATCTAGTAAGTAAATGATTAATCATCTCACTTTAATAAAATGTGAGCCGCGATCGCTAACTAATTCTAATGGGTAGCCGAATCTCGAGATAATTTGCTCATATAAGAATTTCATGGTTGTCTGTGCATTAGCTCGCTTCGAGGCTATGGCTTTTGCCCATTTAGTGAAATAATCTATGGCCACGATCACATATCAGGCTTGTGAGATGGATGTGCTGTTGGACTAATAGGTCCAACAAAATCAATCCCCCATTTTTCGAGAGGATGTCTTACAATAATAGGGGTGAGTGTAGCATCTTGTCCCTTTGTTGTGGGGTAGCAAATCGTTGACATCCTTCACAACCTTTGACAAATTCTATGGTGTCTCTGAACAACATAGGCCACCATAACCCTTCTTGAAGTACCTTGCGAGCTGTGATCTCTCTAGCAAAATGTCCACTTGCTATCCCTGAATGAACTTCATCCAATATCATTGATGAACTCATCTTCTCTCACACATCTTCTTAGTACATTGTCTTTACCTAACTTATATAGTTCTCCTGCAATTAATTGATAAGGTGCAGTAAGCTTGATAAGCCACCACATTTTATCTTTGTTCAAGGGTAATCAGATATCTCCTTGCTCCATTCGAGTACCATGTCTAGTTTGAATAAATAAGCATCTGGGAGGTCATCATCAACACCAGTTGCTTCCCCATTTGGAATTCTTGACATATGATCGGCTAACACATGCTACATCCCTTTCCTTACCGTAACTATAAAGTTGAATTCCAATAGTAAGAGCAACCAACGTGTGATTCTTCCCATGGTGTAAGGTTTATTCACCAAGTATAATAAGGCTTGATGGTCCACAAAGAATATGAATTTATTGGCCAATAGGTAATGTCAATACTTCTTGACAGCGTAAACCATGGCTAGTCCTTGTCACTCTGTGGTGGTGGTGGTGTAATTCACCTTTGCATAATTCAATTGAGGACTAGCAAAGCAAACTAGATGGTCCAATTTGAACTCACCGGGCTAGGCTAGTACGCATCCAATAGCAAAGTTTGATGCATCAATATGCACATGAAATATGAGGTCCCAATTGTGGGGTCTTAGAATATGTGCACTAGCCAATGCCTGCTTCAATTGATCATATGCTTCCTAGCATTCCTCACTCCATTCAAAGACAATGAGTAGCTTGTACAATGGCCTGGTGATTTTAGCATAGAAAATGATGAAGTGGTGGTAATACCCAATGTGGCCCATAAATCTTTGCACATCTTTGTAATTAGTGGGCGGTGGTAGCTCCAATATCAACTTGACCTTGTTATCATCCGTGGATATACTGTTCTTTGAGAAAATGTGTCCCAATATCACACCATGTTTAACCCAAAAATTGGCATTTTAAGGGGTTTAGGGATATATGATATAATCGACATCTCTCAAATACCTTCCTTAAGCAAGCCAAACAACAGTTTGCCCATCGAGAGTGTCCACACAGATCATTAATGAATACCTTCAACCACTTCTGTAGTAGTCTTTGAAGGTTGTGCACATCAATCATTTGGAATGTTGCTACGGCATTAGTGAGACGAAAGGACATGACTTACATTGTATTGAAAGCTGTCTTATGCTAGTCTTCTGGTACTGTTGACACCTGATTGTAACCTGAAAATCCGTCCAAGAAGCTATAAGCTTCTTCTTCATCCACTCTCTCCAAAACATGTTCCGTATAGGGTAATGGTTAATGATCTTTCCTAGTAGCTGCATTGACCTTTTTAAGATCAACACATACCCTAAGTTTTCCATTCTTTTTTGGCACTAGTACAATTGGTAACCAATCCGTGTGTTCTATCTCATAGATGAAATCTGCAGCAATGAGTTTATATATTTCCTCCTTTACAATTGCTGCATACTTAGGATTCATCCGGTATGATTTTTGCCTGGTTGGTCTTGATCCTTCCATGATAGGAATCGTATGCTGCACTACCTCAGGTGGTACACCCTTCATCTCCTTGTAGTTCTAGGCAAAATACTCCTTAAATTCCTTAAGAAGGGCAACAATCTCATCTTCTTCAGCAGCTGAAGTCAAGTCCTTAGAGCAATATATACGGGTCTGGCTTCCTCCCCTGGTCCCAAAATATCAACTTCCTTGACTTCCGTCGGGCCATCGTATGATGTGGATAGCCCATCCTCCTTAACCCTTGTTACCATTAGTCGGACCACTTTCCATTCGTTCAACAGTGTAGGTTTTGAAGTGGTCTGGTGTTGAGAGCAAGTCTACTTTATCCTCATTCTCACTTTTTATTTTAGCCATGACTTTTCTAGCCTCATGGTTGGCTTTTGCCAAAGCTTTGTTCCGTTTTCGACGCCCAACTTTCGTAAGCTTAGGTGTTTCTAGCTCTTGAAGGGTGACTTTCTCGTTGTGTTTTCCATCCAGTGATATCTTACTCAATTCCTCACCCCAATCCTTGGAAAACTCATTGTTGTGTACCTTAGTGGCCTCAAGGTATCTCAGCCACTAGGCATCCGTGGGTTTTCTTCATAATAGGGCATTTTGTCGGGCAATGTATCATTTCTATTTTTGCCATCTTTTGACACATTGAGCATTGGTACGGCCTTTGTTACAGTCCCTTCTATGCTAGAGGCCTCCTCTTCTAATTCTTCATCAATGGTTTGCTAATTAACCATACAGATAGAGGTCGTAGGGATAGTTCCCGATTCCACATATTGGGTCCCCCTGGGTTGCATCACATCTATGGTAGCTAGTACATGCATCCAATTTTCACTGAAGTCCGGAGGAGAAAGTGATGCATACATCTCAGTTTCCTCTTCTTCGTTAGAAAATTCCACCATGGGTTGGCATATTTGTACGGATGTGGTCTGCTCCGTTGTGACCAAATCATTATTGAACAATTGCCCTTCCATGGGGGGTGTGTTCCATGTTCTCAAATCTATCTTTAAAATTTGAGAATCCCCAAGCACATACACGTGATCTAATGCCCACTCATGCACCAATTTGGACTCCCTCATGAAGGGTCTCCCCAATATTATGTCATATGAGTCGGGTTGGCGCAAGAAGTCTATTACCACAAATGTATGATGGTAGCAAAACATAAAGAGTTTGAGTTTCACATTCTCCAAAAGTCTAATGGGTCTTGAAGATGTTCCATCTGCCATTTTAACGATTAGATCTACTCTTTTTAGATCAGGTTTTTCCCAATTTTCCCAACAATGTTTTGTGTGATGATGCTAATCCCCACCCCACCACCCCGAGGATAGCCAGTGCCTAGTACCCACCATGATGAATCAGGATTTTAGTATTTGTGTCGTCACTTTTGTTATAACATCCCAATTGATTAACTGGTATCTTGATGACTCGGGTTTTCCTTATGTGTTTTAGGGTTCTTTCTACCAGAGGTGTGGCAGAACCTCCTTTGTAGTGTCGGCTAGCCTTAGTCCGCCTTCTACCCATTCCTTCATGTCTATCCATAGGGTTAGTGAACTGTGTAAGCAGTTTCTCCAATGGCATTTGCACAGGTGTGGACAATATAGCCCACAAGACTTCCTATGTCTCTGCGTTCTCTGAGACGATTGAGGGTTCTCCCCAAATGTGTGTTTCATACTCATCCCTTGGGGGAAGGAATGGATGGACTCACCCTGTGCATTTTCTTCAAACATCCTGGTCATTATGTTTGCTTGAGATGCCTCTTCCATTTCTTCTGGAATTGGAGGAGGTACGTTTAATTCTCTTTCTGTTTGTTGGCTCATTTCGTGGATACATTGTATCACTGATCCGGTTAGCCCTTAGCTTGGCTTCATGAAGCCCTTGACATTATTCTACTAAGGCCCTACTGGTGTCTTTGAGATTTCTTATCTCCTCATCGTCGTCGGCATTTGGGTGCTCACCAACTCCTTTAGGGGTTGATGGTCTCTCCCTTTTCTCCTCTAGGTCAGGTTCTTTTTGTGGTTGATCCCTTCTTCTCTCGATTGGGTGGATCCGGTGTTGATCGTATCTTCTACGGATCCATCTTGGATTGTGACCCTGGTGTCACGCTTACCCACTTTTTTCACTCTTCTCCTATGGGCCAGTTCTGAAAATGGTTGCATTTGCTCGGTTCTTCCCCTTGTCTCCCAATTGGGCATGGACTTGTGTCAGGACATTGAGTGGTGTGATATTTCCAGGCTGCACACTAATCGTTCGGATGGTGGCTTGATTACAAGTGGAAGTCAAACCACTTACATGATATGGACAATCCTTGATCAAATGATTAATACCACATTTAGTACAAGTGAGTACTGGCATGTCATTGGGCGAAGCAGTCAATTGTTGGGGTTGGTGCTTGTATGAACCCCATTCTTGTTTGGGCACTCAGCGATTTGATGCGGCCCTCCACAACCAAAACATTATAGTGGTCCTCTCCTCATGTTTGAGTTCATGTCCTTACCCTTCCACTACCATGGTTTGAAACACAGGTACTGGCATGTTATTTTATAGGACATAGAATTCAGGTGTGACCTCCACAGTTTCCTCATAGTACTCTCTGCTAAGTTCCACTTCACATACCATATCAATTTCTTCTGATGGCTCTTCAATCAATACTTGGTTGATTTAGCCTGTGGTGGTTGTGGTGGTAGAGGTGAAGTGTCCTGTACCCGGAACATCCCCTTAGGCAAATAGGAAGAGTTGGGTTGTCCTGCAGCTGGCTGCAGTGATTTGCCCAGGTAATGTTGGTAAAGCTAATGGAGCTCTAGGTGCTAGTATCTATGCAACTGGAACCTTGGATTTCTGCACATTGACGTGTCATGATTCCCTAATTTTACACAATGTGCACAATAGAGTACTGGCCTTGCTCTTAATTGTGGACATTCGATGGTAGTGTAATTCAATCTGCACATAGAGCACCACACCAATTTCCTACAGGCGTAAAGATGGTTATGCCCATGCCCAGATGTTTCTCTTCCCTCTTTTACCTTCAATTTCTCTAGTATTGCATTGCTAAGCTCGTCCACAGTTATGTTTCTGACTTGCTTGCTCTAAGCTCCAATCTCTTGGTGACTCGAAACATGCAAAGTCGTTGTGTTTCTGAAGATATTTTAACATCTTCCAATTGCAGCAATTCTAGCATATTATCTTCATATTCAATTGGCAGTTTGCAATAGGCATCTAGAGTGGTTGGTTGGGCTAGTACCAGATAATCATACATCTTGTGGTCTCTAACTCCTCTCCGAGGAGGCAAGGCAATAACTGATTGTCAATTAACCTCTGCCGTAATTTTCACCTTGAATTTAAGTGCTTAAGTCGAGACACATAGTCTCTCATCTACTCCATTTCCTTTTGTTTGATATTGTCTAGCTGTGCCACAGGGCTCTATTTGTCACCACTTCTGGCAAAGCTGGGCACAAACACATTCTTGAGTCGACCTTATCCTCGGGTTTGAGGGTTTGGAACCACTGATGCGCTTTCCCTTCTAGGGTCAATGAGAAAGAATGAATCATTGTCACATCATTGACAGGCCCGCTAATTTTGCATGTGGATTCAAAAATCTCTACATGTTGAATAGGATCCTCGTCTCCCCACATAATTTTTGTCCGAGCTTGGAAATGATGTGTGTCTTCATCTGGAAGGGTCAGGATTCTAGAGCAATTCCTAGTTCCCTGACCATTCGTTGGCCCATCTCTACAGCCATATTCAACAGATCC
Source organism: Cibotium barometz (assembly GCF_041138505.1). Taxonomy (NCBI): domain Eukaryota; kingdom Viridiplantae; phylum Streptophyta; class Polypodiopsida; order Cyatheales; family Cibotiaceae; genus Cibotium; species Cibotium barometz. The sequence continues at coordinate 20,850,599 of NC_141074.1, read as the reverse complement.
GTCCTTGTGGCTGCATTGAGATCAATGGTTGGATCCACCCTTGGTCTTTGAGGCATTTCTCCCCCCTACCTAGACCTCGTCGTCTTCCTGTGTTGGCTCTTCTAGGTATCTCTAGTCCATGGGATGGTCCTGCCACCACTGCACCTTGCAGTGGTGCATCATTAGTTGCCTCTATACGCCTTTGCAAAATTAAAAGTTCCATGTCCTGTAGGAACGTAGGATGATTGATCATTTGCTCAATGTCTTTTTTGGTGTACAAACGGTCCTCCACTTCACCCGCCGCTCTTGCTAGATTATCCTCTTCTTCTATGGTTACAAACCCTTTCTTAGTTCTGAGATCTTCATTTATGGGTTCTAAGTTTGTAATTTTTTCCTCACTTCTTTCCATAACTAATTCCGGCTCCTTACCCCTTGATTGGATTAAGTTTAAGCCTCCCATCTCCTTTTTCTAAGCTCTTGCTCTTCAAGTATTGAGCTCTTGTTTACTTAATCTCAACTCTTGTATAGCTGTTGTTCCAGCTCAATCCTTTTTATTTCTAACTCTACTTCCTTTGAGGTGGGGAAGAATACTTGACCTGTCCTGGCCGCACTTTCCATGTCCCGTCTCATTCGAGGGGTGTTTGTTTGACAACCTTGAATTTGCGGTTTGGATGGGCACTTATTGCCTTTTGGACTAAGTCGAGCGCTGGTTGAGAGACCCATGCCTGCATATTGCGCTTCTTTGTCATGACTGGTTTGGGGAAGAATACTTGACCCATCCTAGCCGCACTTTCCATGTCCCGTCTCATTCGAGGGGTGTCGGTGTTTGTTTGACAACCTTGAATTTGCGGTTTGGATGGGCACTTATTGCCTTTTGGACCAAGTCGAGCGCTGGTTGAGAAACCCATGCCTGCATATTGCGCTTCTTTGTCATGACTGGTTTGGAGACCAAAAAATCCTTGGGGATATCAATGATTCCATTGGATCTTGTTGGGGAGGGTGGTTTCTCCTCTTCCCCAAACCCAGAGTATCCCAACCCTTCTTCCATGGATTCTTCATCACTTCTAGTTTACGGTGGTCAGATTCCATAAGACACTCAAGTGAGTGCTTACTGAGTGGCCTGAACCTAAACTTTTTTGATAGGAAGATCCTGGGTGATTTGATGCACTATCGTCAAGTGTAAGATCGTCTCCGATGAGCTTTCCAGACCTTAAGTACATGTATGTATGATTTGATAAGCTATTTTACTGTCCCAATTAAGTTTTGATCAGATTCTATCGACTTGTTCCTAAGGCCGTGAGATTGCAGGAAAAAGTTTAAGCGCCGTGAAGAGATAAGGTTTCACATCATGAACAAAAAATGGTTCACGTCGTAAGAGTTTCTAAATTAGTTCACGTCGTGAGAGTTTCTAAAATGGTTCACGTCGTGAGCGATTTGGTTCACGTCGTGAATGATTTTTTGCACTTTCACGTATTTAAAAATTTTGTTGGACCTTATAGTGTCACGGGTGTCAGGATAAAGCTACCTATTTTTGGCAAGGTAATCTTGTGAGTTGTGACGTTAATCACGGCACTGATGTCAGGAGGTATTCATGGCATGAAAATGCAAAAAACAATTTACGACGTGAACATTTTCTTATAGTTTCACGTGGGAACTTTCCACGTAGACTATTGTGATTCTAGGTGCAAAATACTTACCCAACAGTTCCCAAAATGATTGTGTCTTGTCTAAGTAGTGGAATACAATTTCAAGGCACAATCAATGGCTCCTTATTTTTTTGATTTTTTTAAATTTTTAAAAAAGAAGAAAAACAGAACACCAACATGCTGGTTCATGTTGATGCTTCCAATGATGCAAATATCAAAATCAACTAGAAAAAATAGTGAAGCTCTATTCTAAGACCACTCCACCACACACAAACACAACCAATTTCTCACAATTTTTTACTTCCACACAAATCTTATCCATTCATTTCCTACACAATGCACTATGAAAATGCAAAGGCAATCATGAATATTATGCAATGGGAGTTGAAACTCCAAGAGGAAGGAAGAAACAAAGGTGTTTTCTCAATAGCGATGCCAAAAATATTAAGGGCTACCACACCTCCAAGAGGGAATTTACTGCATTGTTATGGGCTACCTCACCTCCAAGAGGGAACTCTAAACATTCACCTAATGGATGAGCAATAGAACACAACCGTCGTGGGGTACTTTTCTTATTGTTTATTCTCTCAAATTCTAAAAATTTTGTAGATTAGAGTCATATACATCTAGATTGGGTTAATTTAAGTTGAAAATAGAATGACAAAAATGAGAAATGGTCAGCCATACAAAGGAGGTTATGGTAAAATTTTCCAGAATTTTGTGGAAAAGAAAGTTTGTTTTCATGTTATTCCAAAAGAGTAATTCCCACCATTTGTGCATTTTAAAAGAAATATTCTAATTACTCCATGTACATATTCACCTATGAATATGCATGGATATCACTGATATTAATTATTAAATTTAAATTCTATGCATAGAAAGATGCATAATGGAATTTTTTTATTATAAAAGTGTTATTTTCATTAAATTTGATCTTTATGCATAGAAAGATGCATAATGGAAATTTTTTTATTATAAAAGTGTTATTTTCATTAAATTTAAATTCTATGCATAGAAAGATGCATAATGGAATTTTTTTATTTTATAAAAGTGTTATTTTCACTAAATTTAATTTCTATGCATAGAAAGATGCATAATGGAATTTTTTTAATTATAAAAGTGTAATTTTCATTAAATTTAATTTCTATGCATAGAAAGATGCATAATGAAAATTTTTTTATCATGAAAGTATTATTTTCATTAAATTTGATTTTTATGCATAGTAAGATGTATAAAGAAAATTTTGTTATTATAAAAGTGTTACTCCTATTAAAATTGATTTTATGCATAAAAGGATTTTTTTTATAAGTGTTATTCCCATTGAAGTTGATTTTTATGCATAAATAGATGCATAAAGAATTTTTATATCAAAATTAGACTTCTCTTTAATTCTATGTCTAATTTCTATGAGTATTTGATAATTCAAGAAATCTATTGAGATCAAAATATTCAAATAAATGATTAATTTATTCCTCATTTGGAATTCATATAACTAATTTAGAAATCAGTTAAGTGAATATTCAAAGAAAGAAATTCAGTCAAATAGTAACTGAAATATCAACCCTTTTCAAGAAAGATAGTTCAGTATCGTTTGCATGGCATTTGGCCGTAGAGAGTTCCACCCTAAGTCATGCTGACTCAATGTTCAGTTCCTCTTTGTCCAAACACGAGAGTCAAGGAAGCCATGTTCACGTGTAACATTCTCTTATGTAATTGTTTAGCTTTTGCCTCCCTTGCATTAGCCTCCTCTTGAGCTTGCTGGATTTTTTCCTTTGCGAGGCGTTTTTGTTGTTTTAAGAGATGTTCTTGCAAGAGCATCTCTTGGGAAAGTGGTCCAAAATATTTTTTGAGTTTGCTTCCATTGCGTAACCCTCCATCTATACACTGTCAATTGTCTCAATTCTAACCGACCCCTGAGGTATGATCTAAGACATACTCGAAAGGGTCCTAGGCCTCTGTATTCGAGTTTCTTTTTCTTGGTGCTTCCTACACCATACATGAGGACAAGGTCCCCTATTTCTAGTTTTTTTTGTTTCAAATTTTTATCGAACCAATGCAATCTGCATAGTTTCTCGACCATGAGTTCATGCAATGCAATTAGCTTGGTATCATCAAGCTTCTCTAAATTGATTACCTCTATTACGCTAATACATTCTCCATCAGGCATTCTTGCACTACAATCCTTAAGCTTGGAACTAGGTATTCCATAGGCATTACTGCCTCAACACCATAAGCTAGATGGAAGGGAGTGTATCCTGTTGCTACCTTATATAATGTTTGGTATGACCATAGGGCCAATGTCAGCTTATGTTCCTAGTCCGTTCGACTTGCTTCCAAGGTTTTCGTCATCAACAAGATAGTACACAAAAAATTTGTTTGTGCTCTCTACTTGACCATTAGCCTGTGGGTAATAAGGTGATGATTTCTGATAGACTATTAAGAATCTAGCAAGTAAATGATTAATCATCTCATTTTAATAAAATGTGCGTCGCGATCACTAACTAATTCTAATGGGTAGCCGAATCTCGAGATAATTTGCTCATATAAGAATTTCATGGTTGTCTGTGCATTAGCTCGCTTCGAGGCTATGGCTTCTGCCCATTTAGTGAAATAATCCATGGCCACGATCACATATCACGCTTGTGATGGATGTGCTGTTGGACTAATAGGTCCAACAAAATCAATCCCCCATTTTTCGAGGGGATGTCTTACAAATAATAGGGGTGAGTGTGGCATCTTGTCCCTTTGTTGTGGGGTAGCAAATCGTTGACATCCTTCGCAATCTTTGACAAATTCTATGGTGTCTTTGAACAACATAGGCCACCATAACCCTTGAAGTACCTTGCAAGCTGTGATCTCTCCAGCAAAATGTCCGCTTGCTATCCCTGAATGAACTTCATCCAATATCATTGATGAACTCATCTTCTCTCACACATCTTCTTAGTACATTGTCTTTAGCTAACTTATATAGTTCTCCTGCAATTAATTGATAAGGTGCAGTAAGCTTGATAAGCCACCGCATTTTATCTTTGTTCAAGGGTAATCAGATATCTCCTCGCTCCATTCGAGTACCATGTCTAGTTTGAATAAATAAGCATCTGGGAGGTCATCATCAACACCAGTTGCTTCCCCATTTGGAATTCTTGACATATGATCGGCTAACACATGCTACATCCCTTTCCTTACCGCCGTAACTATAAAGTTGAATTCCAATAGTAAGAGCAACCAACGTGTGATTCTTCCCATGGTGTAAGGTTTATTCACCAAGTATAATAAAGCTTGATGGTCCACAAAGAATATGAATTTATTGGCCAATAGGTAATGTCGATACTTCTTGACAGCGTAAACCATGGCCAGTCCTTCTCACTCTTTGGTGGTGTAATTCACCTATACATAATTCAATTGAGGACTAGCAAAGCAAACTATAAGGTCCAATTTGAACTCACCGGGCTAGGCTAGTACGCATCCAATAGCAAAGTTTGATGCATCAATATGCACATGAAATATGAGGTCCCAATTGTGGGGTCTTAGAGTTGGTACACTAGCCAATGCCTGCTTCAATCGATTATATGCTTCCTAGCATTCCTCACTCCATTCAAAGACAATGAGTAGCTTATACAATGGCCTGGTGATTTTAGCATAGAAAATGATGAAGTGGTGGTAATACCCAACGTGGCCCATAAATCTTTGCACATCTTTGTAATTAGTGGGCGGTGGTAGCTCCAATATCAACTTGACCTTGTTATCATCCGTGGATATACTGTTCTTTGAGAAAATGTGTCCCAATATCACACCATGTTTAACCCAAAAATTGGCATTTTAAGGGGTTTAGGGATATATGATATAATTGACATCGCTCAAATACCTTCCTTAAGCAAGCCAAACGGTTTGCCCATCGAGAGTGTGCACACAGATCATTAATGAATACCTTCAACCACTTCTGCAGTAGTCTTTGAAGGCTGTGCACATCAATCGTTTGGAATGTTGTTGGGGCATTGGTGAGACGAAAGGGCATGACTTACATTGTATTGAAAGCTGTCTTATGCTAGTCTTCTGGTACTATTGACACCTGATTGTAACCTGAAAATCCGTCCAAGAAGCTGTAAGCTTCTTCACCATCCACTCTCTCCAAAACATGTTCCGTATAGGGTAATGGTTAATGATCTTTCCTAGTAGCTGCATTGACCTTTTTAAGATCGACGCATACCCTAAGTTTTCCATTCTTTTTTGGCACTATTACAATTGGTAACCAATCCGTGTGTTCTATCTCATAGATGGTTCACGTTGACGATTCCAATGATGCAAATATCAAAATCAAGTAGAAAAAACAGTGAAGCTCTATTCTAAGACCACTCCACCACACACAAACACAACAAACACAACCAATTTCTCACAATTTTTTACTTCCACACAAATCTTATCCATTCATTTCCTACACAATGCACTACCAAAATGCAAAGGCAATCATGAATATTATGCAATGGGAGTTGAAACTCTAAGAGGAAGGAAGAAACAAAGGTGTTTTGTCAACAGCGGTGCTAAAAATATTAAGGGCTACCACGCCTCCAAGAGGGAACTTACTGTATTGTTATGGGCTACCTCACCTCCAAGAGGGAAGTCTAAACATTCACCTAACGGATGAGCAATAGAACACAACCGTCATGGGGTACTTATCAATGCTTCAATCTCGAGTCCCTTGAGGCCTCCAAGCTCGCTTGTAAAGCTCCAAACTCCAAGCTCCACATCCACACTGTCACCGTGGAGTCGCTCGCACCATCACATAGACCAATCACACTCTCTCACTCTCTCACACAAGTATAAACACACAAGCATGAAAGAGGCACAATGCTAGAATGCTCTCACTCTCTCACAAAGCATAAGGGGAGAGCTCTCAATAGCACAAAGGGGATTGTGTCCTTTTCATTATTATGAGAAAATACCTTATATACAATTAGCCCTTATTCACACTTGGGCGCCCAAAACTTACTAAAACTAGGCCTTGGGTGGCTAATATCTCATAATGTACAACTTTTATAGTGCCTTTGCATGACACTTATTAATGTCCTCAATTGAGGATCATGTTATTAATCCAAATGGGATTAACATTCCCCCCTTCCTGATGTAGGTTCTATCCTCATAACCTATTACTGAGGTCGGAAGACCTGGTCACCAAAAATTCATGTCGTTAGAATTTACATCTGGACTGGGTTTCCGAAGTGTTCGAATGGAATGCTGAGTGGGACTTCCAAAATCCAGTGTTGATCATGTCTTCAAATGTCAGATGCATATAAGCTAGAAGACAGCTTAAGCCATGGTAATACAGCATCATCCCTCTATTTGAAGGCCCTTGGTTCATGTCAAACTGTAGATGCTATGCTTCAAAGCCATCATAAGGTTCTTTAGGTTGATCTATGAGGACCACCACTAATTTCATGAACCTAACACTAGCCACAATTGTAGGATCATGTATTCTGTGCCAAGCCCTGATCCAAGTCAGTAGTTGCTGTCGTTGTTCTTGAACATTGCCAAATGTTGGTGGATTGAATTAGGAAAGTTATAGCAAACATGAGAGTCCCTGTTTTTGGCATCTTGGAACTCCAGCGGCGGCATCCACCTTCTCTTAGTAGGTATGTACAATGGATCCACTCGCAGTCTTGGTGACGCACACACATGTAAACTCTGTTGTCTTCAGGAACTATTAGAAACTCTTGTCTCCATGTAGGTTGGACTCCAAAATCTAATAGTTATGGCACTTCTTCATTTGTGTGGATGGTGGTGTATCCACCTCTTGTATGCACAGGATGCCGCTTCCTCCATCTTCTATAACAATAGCTAATCATGAATGTGACCAGGCAAATTTCTAGCACATCAGAGAGATGAGGGTTTGCTAGCGTTGTGTGTTTTGTGCCCACAATGTTCCTTCTCCTGCCCCAATGGAAGTAATTCCTCTAATTCCGGATGTGTGGCATGGAGAGGGTATGGTACATAGTGTTTCCTTGTGGGTGTGACTGCAGAATATGCTTCTGGCAGAATCTGGCGGGTAGGTTTGAATGGAGTAATCTGCATTAGCACTTTGAACATGAGCTTCGGCTTTAAGAGTGGATTGCCTTCTTGGATAAACATCTCATACTTTGCAGCTGTCAAGGAATCCAAAACATTTTGTTCAGTGTAAGGCGGCATAACATTATCATGTGGAGGAAGATTACGTACACCTCTTGAGGTTGCCGTCATGGAGATGGGATAGGTGCCAATACCTCCTCGGGGGAAAGATTATTAGTGGGAAAATCTAACTCTGGCAGAGAGAAGGAAGAGTAGATACATATGAAGTAGGTGGCGTGCTAGGATAAGGATGAAGAAGCCTACTGGTGATATTAGAATATACAGGGTAAGTGATTTTAGAAACTGAGGATGGACCCTCATCTTCACCTTGACTAGTGCTAGGGGGTGGGTGGCTAGGCTTATGAGCTTTAAAAAAGTTTTGAATTTCAAAAATTTCTTCAATATCAATATCTGGGTAATTTATGTGAGTGGCATCAAAATTATAGCTTACATTGGTTGAGCATAGCCTCCTCTAAATGCTTGTGTATATTAGTATAGAGCTTAAGTATGCCAACCGCGTGATATAAGGTGGACTCACAAAGATTTAAATGTTGGTGAGTATTGTATACTTCTAACCACCCATGACTAATTACCTATTGATAAGTATTAGCCACCACCTCGTAGTTGGCTGGTGTCACTGGCATGCCATCTAGAACAAACAGATCGAGTCTTTTGACACTATTGTCTAGGATGTCAGAATTTTGTAACACACGACACTAACTATGGAGGTTGAGGACTATAGGATGCAAGGGATACAAGAAGATGTCTTGAGGGTTAGTTAGTATAAGGTCCCCCCTCAAAATGCCCATAATGATTGTTGGGTTAGCATCCCTTTCAGTATTTTGTTTAATTAGGGTTAATTCTCCTAACCTATATCTTCAGCTAAGTTGATAGAAGAAGATGTCTTGAGGGTTAGTTAGTATAAGGTCCCCCCTCAAAATGCCCATAATGATTGTTGGGTCAACATCCCTTTCAGTATTTTGTTTAATTAGGGTTAATTCTCCTATGTCTATATCTTCAGCTAAGTTGATATCATACTAAAGTAATGAGAGTATCATTGTAGATAAAAATAAAGTTAAAGTTTGTGGAGGGGCCCAAGGAGTTACTGGCAACTGTCCCAATTTTGAGGCGCACTCAAGGAGGGTATGTAGATCATCTGTGGGCTCCGGGCGTTGACTCCTTTCTTGTGCAGCTAATTGGCAAGCCAGATCCTGCATGGTGGCGGATGTCAGCATTGCTAAGTTAGTTGGAGATGGCTGTTTCCTAGATCATTCTCTCAGTATCCATTTCCTCAAACCTTCTTGTTACAGCTTCCTATGCTCTCCTGGCAATGGCTTCCTGTTGTTGTGCCTCAGTAATTTGATTTAGCCGTTATGTTGCCAATCTTTGTGTATCCTGTAATTGTACTTGCAGTTGTGATATGATCTATTGACTCCTTTGTGCCGCTGCTTGGTTGGTGATGATGGTTTCGTTGAGGGCCTTGATTTTTTCTACATGCACTTTGTTAGCCTGTTCTCTTTCCTATTGTGGCTTTGCACTCTTTCTTGTACTTCCTTTAGTTGGGGGCTGTTAGGAGCTCTAATTGTTGTTGAAGCATATCTTCATTATGCTTTGCGTTGTGCTGCCAATCTTTGTGTATCCTGTAATTGTACTTCTAGTTGTGATATGATCTCTTGACTCCTTTGTGCCGCTGCTTGGTTGGTGATGATGGTTTCGTTGAGGGCCTTGATTTTTTCTACATGCTCTTTGTTAGCCTGTTCTCTTTCCTGTTGTTGCAGGCTTTGCACTCTTTCTTGTTCTTCCTTTAGTTGGGGGCTGTTAGGATCTCTAATTGTTGTTGAAGCATATCTTCATTATGCTTTGCGCTATCTTGGCACATCTTGATTTGCCTGGCATCATGCATAGTTGTGAGGCTCTGCATGTGGTTGATCTCTTTTTGAAATTGCTCCTTTGCCTGCTCCAGCCTTGCGTTTAAGTCAGCATTTTTGTTGATCTTCTATACAATTATCTGACTTAAGACGAGATTATTACTTTCCAAGGCATTGTATCTGTTTTATTGTTGTTCTGCAGCCTTCAAGCTCTTCATGATCACTTCTTTGTGAGTTGACTCTCTTGTCGCAAAAGAGTTGTTCTTATGCTTTGTACTTTTTCATTGGCATCTTTCAGTTGCTTCTAGAGGTTGGCATTCCTATCATCATGTAACATGTGCATTGTTAATAGGTGGCAACGCCACACCTTTTGCTCCTGTTTCCAGTTTGTACTAGTCTTAGCATCCATTTTTGTGAGTGGATCATGAAATAGTGTCTCTAATCCTTCCATGTATCCTGGATGAATCCATGTCCTTGAAAGATTCAAGTTGCGGTAGTGGATCCTTATCATCCAACCTTCTCCTTTTGCTTGGACTCGAAGGATCTGGCGAGCTTTGGTGCTTACTAGACTCTATTGGATCCTCCAGTACTTGTGTTGCACGACTAGTACTTCTTCGATTATACTGGACCTTCCACAACATGGTCCTTTTGTGCTTGTTCCACAGCATGGTCCTTTTGTGCTTGTTCCGTAGCTGCCTCTGTTGGTGTATCTGTTAGTTGTGAATCTTTGAGAGGAGAGAGGTCTTTGAAGATGAACTGTGCAGGGCTTGTTGGAGGGGTGAGCTGTTGTTGTTGTTCTTGTACAGTGGGGCTTAGTAGATTTTCCTACAGGGCCTCTTGGTATGTTTTGATTTCTGTTGCCACTACCTCTTCTAGTTGTTTTGTGATTATGTTTTGACGTCTACAAGTAGTCTCTCATCCTCTTGTCTGTCTTCTTTTGTCTCATCGGTCCTTCTTTATTGTCTTGATGAGCTCCTGCGTCTCCATTAACACTGCTTGCCTCTCTTGTAAGATTCCTCCCTCCACCTTTTGAGGTGTAAAGGTGTAAGAACCTCCTCTTTTGTTCTTGTAATTATTCCCCTCTCTGAAATAGAAGCTAGATCTTGTTTTACCTTGTTTTGGCCTAGAGAGAGAAAATATCTAGAGAGAGAAAATCCAAAATTGAGATATCTTTGGATATAAAAATCCTCCTAGTGTCTTAAATGGATTCCCCTGAAACAAAAATTCAAAATGAACTTTCCAATGTGCATTTGAAATAAATTGAAAATGTGTATAAAGGACCAATATTACATTAAAATAATGATATTTTCTATTATCCCCCTTAAAAATCCACTACTTTTTGAGAGCTTGGAGCTTCTCTCTCTTCAACAACTCTTGGAGCTTTCTTCTCAACTCACTAAACCAATTGATTGGTTGGGAGCTTCACTTCTATATAAAGAAGCAAGCCAAACCTTGAGGTAAGAAGTAATTTTATAGTTTTTGTTAATATTCTCAAAAGATTTCACTTCTCAACCCCTCTCAAGCTTGAGAAGTTTCTAATTAGTTATTTTTAATGCAAATCAAGATTTTCCTAAGAGTTTTAATTATTAATCACAAAAAGTTAATCTTTATGCTTAATTAGAATGCTTTTTATGTATATCTCTCTCTCCCAAAAGAATAGTCATTCCTATGACTAATTCTTTAGCAAAAGAATTCTTCTCATTGATAAATTCTTAATTCAAAACCAAACTCGAAGCTTGTAAAGCTAGAGGATAAGAAAATGGTATTTTTATTCTTTTATGTTAACACAATAATGATAAATTCCTTTAGATTATTATAAGTAGTTAAAAAGCTACTTTAATTGATTCTAAATGTGAAAGAGATAATCCTAAGAGGAATAATAGAAATAGCTTAATCTAGTAGAAATAATCATAATCAAGTTTATGATTATGATTAAATTTATGATTTAATTCCATAATTTGGATTTAGGTTTATGAATAGATCTTCTATCATAATTGTATTACAATGTCTTATTCTTTTTTAGGAAAATTAAAAATTATCAGTAATAGCAGCAAAGCTATGGTAAATTTTTTAGAAAATAATACATATCTTATTTTTATGCATAATGCTAAAAGAGGACTTCCTACCATATTCTAAGGTTGGACATCCTATGCTAAAAGAATGATTTTCATCATATTCATAGGAAACACAATTTTAGTATTTATGCATAAATAATTGATTAAAGAAAAAAGAAATTTTTGGTAGTTTTATTTTTATGCAAAAAGAGGAATTTCCATGATAATGGTGATCCATGTAATTAAATGAAAAAAGAGAAATGTTAGTATATTAAAATAATAGATAATTTTATTTAATTTTAAGAGAAATTTTAGATAAATTTATTTTATTCATGAGAAATTTTTAAATTATAAAAGAGAAATTCCCATGACATTTAGAATTCTATCATTTAAATGGTAAAAGTGGAATTCTTGGCATATTTTAAATAATGGATATTTTATTGGAGAAAAGAAGAATTTTAGATAAATTTATTCTGTGATAAAAGAGGAATTCCCATGACATTTGGAATTCAATCATTTAAATGCAAAAAGAGAAATTCTTATGATAATTGAGATCCAAGAAATTAAATGGTAAAAGAAGAATTTTGATAAATTTATTTTATGCAAAAAGAGAAATTCCCATGATATTTGAGATCCAAGAAATTAAATGGTAAAAGAGGAATTTTTAGCATAATTCAAATTATGAGTATTTATCAAAAGTGAAATTTTGAGCATTATTAATTTTATTAAAAAATATGGGTAAATTTTATTTTTGTAAATCCCATGAATCTTTTACTCAAAAGAAGAATATTGAATATATTTCACTTGAGAAATTTGAGAAAGAATATGAAAATATCTGTCGAGAAAAAGTACCTTTAACTAGGCCAAGCAATTGGCAGAAATTTAGAAAAGTCTCATCGGTATCGAAAGTAGAAAATGTTACTAAATATGAATATGATGTGAATAAGATGTGAATGCAATGTGATAGGATGTGATAAGATTTAAGTAGATGTGATGTGATATAAATGGATGTGATGTGATCTAAATGGATGTGGATGTGATGATATGTGAAAAGATGTGATGCGATGAAAATGGATAAGAATGAGATGTGGATGGGATGTGATGTGATGTAAATGGATGTGGATGTGAAGAGATGTGGATGGGATGGGATGTGATCTGATGTAAATGGATGTGAATGTGAATGTGATGAGATGAGATTGAGATGATGTGAATGTGAATGTGATGAGATGAGATTGAGATGATGTGATGATATGTGAAAGAATGTGATGTGATGTAAATGGATGAGAATGAGATGTGGATGTGATGTAATGTGGATGGAATGTATGTAATGTGATGTGGATACAATGAATGTGATGGATGTGAATGGGTGTAATGAATGTGAATGGGTGTGATGAATGTGAATGGGTGTGATGGATGTGAATGGATGAGAAGTGATTTGAATAAATGGATGTGAATGTGATGTGATGATATCTAAATGGATGTGATGCAATGTGAATATGATGTGATGAGATGTAAATGGATGAAGTATGATGTGATGAGTCATGAATGGATGAGATGTGATGTGGATGGATGTGATGTGATGAGATGTGGATCTGAATGAATATAAATGAATGTGATATAATGTGAATGGATGGATGGATGAGATGTAATGTGAATGGATGAGATGTGATGTGGATGGATGTGATGCGATGAGATGTGGATCTTAATGAATATAAATGAATGTGATGTAATAGCATGGTCGGCCGAGGTCTTGACTAACCTCGGTTCGATTTGAATGGTGAGCTTCCGGTATGATGGATGAGGGACCAAGGAAGCGGCCTATGAGTGAAGCGCTAGGTGACCTACAAAGGAACCTAGAGGGTGTTGACTATACGGTGCTCGGGCTCTGGGTCCCTAAAGATACCCATGCATGCATCGAGGAAGAAAATGGAACAAGGAGTTAGAGTTGTTTTTTGAACTCGGGCATGGATCTGGTTGATTGTCCTTGTTGCTGGTCCTCAGATGAGTCCATGGCTCTTTTATATGGATCTATTGGTTGATCTTTCTGATCTTCAACGTAGAGTCCATCTGAATTTTCATAAGTGAATATATTTCCACATACTATGTGCGCTAGGAACTATTGAAAAGGCCCTTGAGTGAACAGGTGGTGAGCGTTTTGGTTGCCAATGATGCCATAGGTACACCGATGAAGGAATGATTAGAAATTAGAATTCAACCTGGATATTTTGGAGGATTATAAGAAGTGATAATATGGTTTCATTAAAAGATTGATTTAAAGACACTTGAATCTGTGAAACAAGCAATTTCATATTGGGTGTGTAAGTGGTGTGACTATCTTGAAGTTTGCTTGAAGCGCCGGCTAGGGGTCCTGGGAATACCCGAGGCAAAACATAACCAAATTCCTATCTACAGTGGTTGGGCGATCGGCTAACCCATGGGATTGAGGCTGGACTGATGGATCCCTAAAATGAGACTCAATTCTGTTATGATATGATAGATGAAGTAAATCCTGGATAGTCTTTGTTCTATGGAAAAGAATCAACGGCTGTGCTCGATGAGGAAAAAAGCATTGGTCTCTATGATTCAAGTGCAACTCTCTTCCTTGATTTGACCATGTGACTTATGGGTTCGGTTGGATTAGTTTGGTTAGTTAAGGCTCTTGAATACGGTCGAATAAAAATATCCTGGAGGAATTGCCCATGTTTTCTGGGCGAGGGAAGCTTTTTCAGGTTCGATTTTGGAAGAATCGAGGGATTAGCCTCTTATTCGAATATCCGTGGACGAGGCCCCGAGTGAGAGGCTCTACCCTGCGCAAGAAGTGCTACTTCCGCTGCTAGTACCCTCGAATTCATTGCGCGGAGGGGGTAGGGATCTTTCAGCTGGTATCAGAGTGAATTGGCTAAAGTGGATCAACCGAGAAGTAAGAAATATCAAAAATTTATGAAGTAACGCAATTGTATGGGATCCCTGACTTGCTTGAGGCCTAGATATGATGGTATTTACCTTATAACTCCAAGGACTGTGACTACCCATATATACCATGGATATATCTGTAGCTCTTTACTGACAATATATACGAGTAAATCTAAGACCTTGAAATTATAAGCAAAAATGCTATCCAAACAATGAATTTGAATACTGGTTGATATGATTTTAGAATTCTGGTTGTGAATTGATGAGTTGATTTAGATTCTGATTGAAAGATAATGATTCCTTAATTCTGGTTGTTGAAAGAAGATAAGTTGAACAAAGCCACAATGAGGATGAATGGGACGAATCCCAGTGATGATGTTAGTAATTGGAATGACGATTATGACTTCAGCAAATCACTATGAGATTAGTGGATTGTGCTGATGACAGATTACTGCTGTTTGACCTTTGACCTAGTGGATCTAATTAAGGGATGACAAATTGAGAACCTGCATAACTAAAATTCCTGTAGAGAAATGATCAGATGAAAATCTCAGTCTGACAGACCATTACTATGTTAAGAATATGAATGAATTATTCTTTGATAATGAGTTCTGTATGCTCTTCTTGTAGAAGGGATCTTTATCCAAGGATTCTATGGGGGGTTGACCAATCTAAAGAACCCCAAAATTAGTTGGATCTAAAGTCGGATTTGAATTATAAATAAAGGGACTTAACAAAAAATTTTGTATTGATAAGATCATGGATCGAGGTCGTCGTGGTAGAAATGTTAACCCCCAACTCAATGAGGAAGAGTTAGACTCGGATGTTCGTAAAACTCTTCATAGATCGCAGAGCCTGGACCTTTCAAAGGTGAAGGAGATAACTTGGGAGAGGCTGTGGAGA
Organism: Cibotium barometz; assembly: GCF_041138505.1. Lineage (NCBI taxonomy): Eukaryota > Viridiplantae > Streptophyta > Polypodiopsida > Cyatheales > Cibotiaceae > Cibotium > Cibotium barometz. The sequence continues at coordinate 20,835,137 of NC_141074.1, read as the reverse complement.
AGTGGATTGAAGCAATGGAAGAATACTTTGATGTCATCGGTACAATGAGAAGAGTAAAATGGCTCTTGCAAGGCTAAAGATAGTAGAAACAGCTAGAGTGGCATGGAGAATCACTGCGAGACAAACCGTTTGGATCGGAACACTCAGACATGGAATGATCTCAAGATTTACCTAAGGAAGAGATTCTGTCCTCCCGGCTTTTTAGAAACCAAGATGAACAAATTTTTAGAGTTAACCCAGGGGAGCAGAATTATTGAAGTGTATCACCAAATGTTTGCTCTCCTCCTCAAATACTCGCCACCGCTGGATGAAGAATAGTTGATGGCTAGGTTCATTCAGGGACTGAACGAACCTTTGAATATCCTAATGAAGAATGCCAAGCCAGTTTCCATGGCGGAAGTAGTGCAGATGGCAAAGGATTTTGCCAAGGCCTTCGATGTCAAGGTCCCGCCAACCAACACCATCATCTTTCAAAAGATTTCTAGCTCCGAAAGGTGATTCTAACTTTTCACGAGCTAACAGACAACAACAAGGTCAAGCTCAGGAGATGGGAAGTTCCAGAATGGAAGAAATGTCCTTTTCTCAAAACTTAATCGCCTGGAATTCAACTCCAAAAGTTCCACCCTTGAATAAAGAAGTGAAATGCTATAACTATCAAGGATTTGGACATCGCAGTATGGATTGCCCAACTCCTTTTAGATCAAGGTTTTCGGGGCAGGGAAGTCAGGGACCAAGATTCCAGACTCCAGATTCTTCCTTCCAGAGTAATCAAGTTCCTTTTCATCAAAATCAAGGAAATCCTAGAGGTAGACCCTCTAACCAATCCTCAGTTTCAATCCAAAGTAATGCAAGACCTCCGCCTCAATAGGGGAAGTCAAAGAGAGATGTTCCCAAATCGGCCATCCACTTCCAAGGCAGTAACGCTGGGAGTGATTGAAGAAGAAGAAGATGAAAGAGATTATACTCCACCTATGAGATGAGGACATCTCATGTTTTTTAAGTGGGATAGGATGTAAGATTCATCCCTTCAGCTTTTGAGGTGTAAAGGTGTAAGAACCTGCCCTTTTGTTCTTGTAATTATTCCCCTCTCTGAAATAGAAGAAAGATCTTGTTTTACCATGTTTTGGCCTAGAGAGAGATAATCCAAAATTGAGATATCTTTGGATATAAAAATCCTCCTAGTGTCTAAAATGGATTCCCTTAAAATAGAAATTCAAAATGAACTTTCCAATGTGCATTTGAAATAAATTGAAAATGTGTATAAAGGACCTCAGCCTAAGGGTCTTCATTTTAAGAAACTTTTGGATTATGGTCCAATTGTATTAATCCAAGTGTGGGGATGTTATGAGAATATATTTTAAGTTCTCTTTAAGAATTTTATTTTTCCCTCTTGAGTAATTTGGGGACGCCTAGGTTACTCTTGCATCATGCCGGCTAGGTTAATATCGTGGGTGACACCACTAAAAATATTAATACGTGCGGTATATGACATATGCTTGGGGCCGTCTATGATTATTTCAGTTAGGTTTGTATTGGTAGGGTGATCCCTGGAAGTACTTACGCCTGGTAGTCATGAGTTGGTTATGGTTTGTGCCTGTTTAATATTTGTGGGATTAATTTAATTATTAATTGGGCTTATATTTTCAGGTCAAGAAGATTACGAGGATTGATCATTAATGTTGAGGAGAATGTTTCTTATGTGCATCACATTTATTTTTACAAGCGTAGCTTGTAACCTTAGCAAATGATTTTTCCATTTTGAACTTTAGGAAAGATACAATGTGGAATTCATTAAAGCCTATGGCTTTACCCTAGTCCCAATATTTGACACTCTATTTTTGTAAAAGAAGAGTGCTGTGCTCTCTAAAAAGCACATTTTGTATAGTTTGGGGATATGGCCTATTTTTGGTGGAAAGAAAGCTAATAAAGAAATACTCTTGTGTGAGGAAAGGCCATGCACAAGGGGGGGGAAGATTGCACCCAGTCTTGTGTTGCCTTGTGTTGATGGTGATGTTTTTCTTTCTCTTGTCTTATGTTTTGTTATATGCTTAATTTTTAATTTAATTCAAGTAGTTGTTTTGATATTTGATTTAATTTATGAGTTTTTTATTATTCTCTTCAAGAAAATTAAAGTTCCGGTTTGCAGTGGTATCAGAGCTTTGGTGTAAGGCGGTCAAAAGAGGTGAAAGAGACAAAAACAGAGGTGATTTTGGTAATTTTCTTGAATTTAAATGAAAGAAGAACACTTTTAGGGATTTTTGTTTATGTATGGATGAAATAAAGCTTGTTTTTTACCATTGGGTAATCAATCTCCATCAATCTATTGTCCAGAGGGTAAAACTAGGTGAAAAACCATTAGTGGGATTCCAAAAACCATAAAACCACCTTCCTCTTCACTAATCCTCTTCCTAATCTGTCTGTACGGATTGAAAGAGCAAACAGAGGAGCATGGAGAGCCATAAACAGAATTGCTAAACCTTTCCTTTGCTCAATTTCTATAATAGAGGGATGAGAATTCTTCAAGAGTTGTTTTCAAAAAAGAATTACTTTTAATTTTTATTTTTTCCTCTCCTCCTCAGTTGATGCGCTGGGCGCAAATCTTAGAGTAATATATATATATATATATATATATATATATATATATATATAATTTCCAATCTCTCTCTCCCCCTCCTTCGTACCCGGGCGGCAGCTGCTAGCGGCTCCTTCTCTCTCTATCCGGCCGACGAACGCTGCGAATTCAGGAATTTTGAGATTTGCCCGAAATAGAGGCACTGATTTTTATTATTATTATTATTAGTCTCTTTTTTTTAAATCCTGCACGCTAGGTGCTGGCGTTGTGGGAGAGGTTGAAAATGTAAATTTTATAAAAGCTTTAATAAGCTTAATTAAAGGCTTATTAGCTGCGAATTCAGGGAGGGGAGTAAAATTTTAGATTTGCACTAATTGCTTATTGAGCCTAAAAGCTTTGATTATTACAAAGCTTATATTTAAAAGCTTTATAAGCTTCAAATGTTTAATTTTTATTTGTATATTAGATGCATTGAATTTTGTTTTATTTTTTCCTCTTGCGCGCTGCGCGGGCAGAAGAGAAGATTGATAGTTTAAATTTATAAAGAATCAGAATAATATATATAAATATATTTTTGTTACTGTAATATAGCTTTAACAAAGCTTTATAGAAATAAAGCTTTATAATAAAATAAAAAAAATTAATTAAAAAAAGCTTCATATTATTACTATTATTATTTTTCTCTTCTCTATTCATGTGCTGAGCATACCCTAGTAGAAGGAAAATTATTTTACTATATATATATATAATTTGTAGGCTTTTGACTAAGCTTTAAAAGCTTTCAAATAAGCTTAAATCTTTATAAATGAGATTAGTAAAATGTTTTACAAAGAAAACATTTTTTTGACTATTCCCATCATATTTTATGGAAAAGAATCTCATGTGCATATAGTTAGTTTGGATTTCTTCAATAGATTTTTAGAATTTACCTCAAGAAATTTTGAGACTTTAGTCAAATTCTTGTGAATAATGTTGTTTTCTAAATCCTCATGAAGTCCAAATAATATAAACAGCTTGTTAGTGAAGACATCATTAAAATGTTGCTTTAACTTATGGCTAGTTTTCTAATTTTAAAGAGTACATGGATTACTTCTTAAAAAAAATTATGCATTTGTGTATTGAGCTAACTTGGCAGGACTCACATCTAGTTCGACGTTCCATATGAGATAAGAAATCCTATCTTTTCTCTTGTTTTTAATTTTTCCTATTCCTTTTAATTGTCAAGAAATGGGTGAATATCCACACCATCGTACTTTTCATCGTACTATTCAGGAACAGCTTGACACCGAAGAGGTTAACGCACTCGACACATTAACCAAAGGTGGAGGTATGTGTAAAAAAAAATGTTTATTGTATACAATTTATTGTTTGCTTTTGTATCTGTTTTCTCAATATTATTTCCTTCTAGACCTAGTTAGAAAACTTTAGCTCCTGAAAAGAATTTTAGATACCGTGACCTAACTACAAAGATCGAGACAAGATTAGTAAAAGTTATCTTCAAGATCTAGTTGCCCAAATTCAAGTAAAAATGATTGCTAGACATTTCATAGAAGATTAAGACCAATTTGAAGATTCAAGAACCAAGCAAGTTTCTCTAGTCTTTGATTCAAGTTATCAATTGCTTCACCATCAAATTTAGTGATGATGAGAAAAGTAAAGAAATAGCTCTCAAGTGACTAGAAACCAAGCTTAAGTTGTATACCAATCACAATTACGAAGTTTATACCAATTCAAGTAAAGTTTTATCTAAATTTTCTAGTGTTCTAGTTTAAGATCTATCCAAGTACAAGATTCTTTCTAGACCAAGAATTGCTCTAAGTCAAAGATATATTCAACCACAAGATTTAAACCCCTTAAGAGAACAAGATTTATTCAAGAATTGCAATTATGATCTCTCAATTTTCGTCCATTCAAGTATTTTTAATCTAAGCCAAGATTCATTACTAGTATATCAAGTTCTTGCTATCAACTAGGACGCAAGATATCTATCTTTCTTCAAGTTCTGATTTCAAGTTTAAGATTAAGCTTAAGATCAAGATCCCCTTTAGATTTCATTTTTTACAAGTAAGATTCACAAATTCAAGAATTATAAACCTATTCAAAGATTATAATTTTTGAATTTTAGTTAGACAATTACAAGATCAAGATTAAGATCAAAAATAAATCTCGAGAATTTAGTTAGACAATTACAAGATTAAGATCAAGAACAATTCCCTAGAATTCATCAAGTTATTGATAGTAATGTAAGTAATTATTTTTTCAATCTTAAGTTGATAAGAATTTCCATTTCGACCTAATTCATTTTTGGAATAAGACTTGTAGTCTAATTTTGAGGATAGAGAAAAGTTATGTCAGAATGAAAGTTTCCGAGGGAATTAGCTACTCCGTCTCAAACTTCTGTTCTTAAGGTAGTGTCGTGTGGAATTAATCTATGGTATGGGACATTAGATTGGTTTTACATGGCTACACCAAACGTATCTATGTCTTCTATCTTTCACCAGCGAAAGGTACCTCTGTGGTATGGGACACCTAGATACATTTCACATGCGTTCACTTCTTTGGTTTTATTTTCAAAAATTATTTGATGTGATAATCTTGTCCTCCACTTGTGCCATGAAGCCATCCACTCATTGATGTGATAATCTTGTCCTCCACTTGTGCCATGAAGCCATCCACTCATTGATTGCGCAACTGAGGACAGTTGATTTCCCAACAGGGGGGACTGTTATGATCCATGTTAATTAAATATATTTTGACATTCAAAAACCATCCTCAAGAAGATGCAAAATGGATGGAGAGAAATTTTTCCAAGCTTATCCTGAGATCCTTCGTTCTTTTCAAACCTAGCAAACCTGCAATTGAGGACAATTGCAAACTCAAGCAACAGGGATGTTATGAGAATATATTTTAAGTTCTCTTTAAGAATTTTATTTTTTCCTCTTGAGTAATTTGGGGACGCCTAGGTTACTCTTGCATCATGCCGGCTAGGTTAATATCGTGGGTGACACCACTAAAAATATTAATACGTGCGGTATATGACGTATGCTTGGGGCCGTCTATGATTATTTCAGTTAGGTTTGTATTGGCAAGGTGATCCCTGGAAGTACTTATGCCTGGTAGTCATGAGTTGGTTATGGTTTGTGCCTGTTTAATATTTGTGAGATTAATTTAATTATTAATTGGGCTTATATTTTCAGGTCAAGAAGATTACGAGGATTGATGATTAATGTTGAGGAGAATGTTTCTTATGTGCATCACATTTATTTTTACAAGCGTAGCTTGTAACCTTAGCAAATGATTTTTCCATTTTGAACTTTAGGAAAGATACATTTATAATGTGGAATTTATTAAAGCCTATGGCTTTACCCTAGTCCCAATATTTGACACTCTATTTTTGTAAAAGAAGAGTGCCGTGCTCTCTAAAAAGCACATTTTGTATATTTTGGGGATATGGCCTATTTTTGGTGGAAAGAAAGCTAATAAAGAAATACTCTTGTGTGGGGAAAGGCCACGCATAAGGGGGGGAAGATTGCACCCAGTCTTGTGTTGCCTTGTGTTGATGGTGATGTTTTTCTTTCTCTTGTCTTATGTTTTGTTATATGCTTAATTTTTAATTTAATTCAAGTAGTTGTTTTGATATTTGATTTAATTTATGAGTTTTTGATTATTCTCTTCAAGAAAATTAAAGTTTCAGTTGCAGGGGATGAGATAAATCCAAAAGAATAAAAAAAATACCCAAAAATGAGTAAATGCTCACATAAGATTAAGAGTTGACTGAGTACAAGGTTTATTAGTTAAAAACTATGAAATATTACTTAAAAAATGAGATATTTTGGAATAATGATGCATTTTTGACACCTTGGTAAGGAGAGAGGGACTCTTGAGGTAGGTTCCTATTTCACACATGTGGAAGGGTTTTTAATTAAAAAAAATTGTGATATTTTTATATCTCCTCTCTCCTGGATCAAACTAAATAAAAAAGGAAACCAAACTGGTACAAATCTTGTCCAAATTGAGTCAGACTAAACCTGAAAAATTCTAGAACCTAGTTGGACTTGGTTAATGGCCTCCCTCACCTACCGACCAAGACTGCAACAATTGCAGGTTACAGGTATTATGTTACATTCATGTGATGACCACACTAGGAGAGTGGGGGTAATAGACCCTTAGTCTTTTGTAAAAAAATCTGTGAACCATACCATGCCAGTATTACATTAAAATAATGATATTTTCTATTATCCCTTAAAAATCCTCTACTTCTGGAAAGCTTGGAGCTTCTCTCTCTCTTTAACATTTCTTGGAGCTTTCTTCTCAACTCACTAAACCAATTGATTGGTTGGGCGCTTCACTTCCAGATAAAGAAGCAAGCCAAACCTTGAGGTAAGAAGTAATTTTATGGTTTTTATTAATATTCTCAAAAGATTTCACTTCTCAACCCCTCTCAAGCTTGAGAAGTTTCTAATTAGTTGTTTTTAATACAAATCAAGCTTTTCCTAAGAGTTTTAATGATTAATCACAAAAAAGTTAATCTTTATGCTTAATTAGAATGCTTTTTATGTATATCTCTCTCTCCCAAAAGAATAGTCATTCCTATGACTAATTCTTTAGCAAAAGAATTCTTCTCATTGATATATTATTAATTCAAAACCAAACTCTAAGCTTGTAAAGCTAGAGGATAAGAAAATGGTATTTTTATGCTTTTATGTTAACAAAATAACGATAAATTCCTTTAGATTATTATAAGTAGTTAAAAAGCTACTTTAACTGATTCTAAATGTGAAAGAGATAATCCTAAGAGGAATAATAGAAATAGCTTAATCTAGTAGAAATAATCATAATTAAGTTTATAATTATGACCAACTTTATGATTTAATTTCATAATTTGGATTTAAGTTTATGAATAGATCTTCTATCATAATTGGATTGCAATGTCATTCTTTTTTAGAAAAATTAAAAATTATCAATAATAGCACAGCGAAGCTATGGTTATTTTTTTAATAAATAATACATATCTATTTTTATGCAATGCTAAAAGAGGATTTCCTACCATATTCTAAGACTGGACATCCTATGCTAAAAGAATGATTTTCATCATATTCATAGGAAACACAATTTCAGTATTTATGCATAAATAATTGATTAAAGAAAAGAGAAAATTTTGGTAATTTTATTTTTATGCAGAAAGAGAAATTCCCATGATAATGGACATCCATGTAATTAAATGAAAAAAGAGAAATTTTAGTATATTAAAATAATAGATAATTTTATTTAATTTTAAGAGAAATTTTAGATAAATTTATTTTATGCATGAGAAATTTTTAAATGATAAAAGAGGAATTCCCATGACATTTGGAATTCTATCATTTAAATGGTAAAAGTGAAATTCTTGGCATATTTTAAATAATGGATATTTTTATTAAAGAAAAGAAGAATTTTAGATAAACTTATTTTATGATAAAAGAGGAATTCCCATGATATTTGGAATTCAATCATTTAAATGCAAAAAGAGGAATTCCCATGATAATTGAGATCCAACAAATTTAAGTGGTAAAAGAAGAATTTTTGATAAATTTATTTTATGCAAAAAGAGAAATTCCCATGATATTTGAGATCCAAGAAATTAAATGGTAAAAGAGAAATTTTTAGCTGAATTCAAATTATAAGTATTTATCAAAAGTGCATTATTAATTTTATTGGAAAAAATGGGTAGAATTGATTTTTGTAAATCCCATGAATTGAATAGAAATGGATGCAAATGAGATGTGGATGGGATGTGATGTGATGTAAATGGATGTGGATGTGGATGTGAAGAGATGTGGATGGGATGTGATGTGATGTAAATGGATGTGGATGGGATGTGATGTGATGTAAATGGATGTGGATGTGAATGTGAATGTGAATGTGATGAGATGAGATTGAGATGTGATGATATGTGAAAGGATGTGATGTGATGTAAATGGATGAGAATGAGATGTAGATGTGATGTAATGTGGATGGAATGTATATGATGTGATGTGGATGCAATGAATGTGATGGATGTGAATGGGTGTGATGAATGTGAATGGATGAGAAGTGATGTGATGATATCTAAATGGATGTGATGCGATGTGAATATGATATGATGAGATGTAAATGGATGTAAGTATGATGTGATGAGACGTGAATGGATGAGATGTGATGTGGATGGATGTGATGTGGATGAGATGTGGATCTGAATGAATATAAATGAATGTGATGTAATGTGAATGGATGGATGAGATGTAAGGTGAATGAATGTGATGTGATGTGGATCTAGGTAGATGTGAATAGATGAGATGTGATGTGGATATGGATAGATGTGAATGGATGAGATGTGATGAGGAGATAGATGTGATGAGATGTGATATGATGTGATTGGATGAGAATGGATGAAGGACGATAGGAAAACACATGACTGAATGTGGAATAAGTAATGTGAATTGACGTAGAAGAATGTGGAATAACGAGAAATGATGTGGAACAATGTCAAAAGATGAGAGTTTGTTAGAAACTATATTTATGACACCTGTTTTAAAATGACACTTGATATGATGTGATTAGATGAGAATGGATGAAGGACGATAGGAAAACACATGACTAAATATGGAATAAGTAATGTGAATTGATGTAGAAGAATGTGGAATAACGAGAAATGATGTGGAACAATGTCAAAAAATGAGAGTTCGTTAGAAACTATATTTATGACATGTTTTAAAATGACTTTTTTAAGTCAAGAATGCTGGAGAAGAATTTTGATCTTCTTGTGAATGGGGTCATGGAGACCTAAGTGATAAAGTTGCAATAGCTGATAGAGAGTCAGCGGAGGACGTCTTGCGTAGCATGGTCGGTCGAGGTCTTGACTAGCCTCCTCGGTTCGATTTAAATGGTGAGCTTCCCCGGTACGGTGGATGAGGGACCAAGGAAGCGGCCTATGAGTGAAGCGCTAGGTGACTTGCGAAGGATCCTAGAGGGTGCTGACCATACGATGCTCGGGCTCTGGGTCGTCGAAGATACCCACGCGTGCATCGAGGACGAAAATGGAACAAGGAGTTAGAGTTGTTTTCTGAACTCGGGCATGGATCTGGTTGATTGTCCTTGCTGGTCCTTAACGGATGAGTCCATGGCTCTTTTATATGGATTTTAAAGCTTCCCAAAACTTCTTGTTATAATCTTCCAAATTTTCACACTTTGAAGCATCCAACTTGCGCCATGTAGTCATAACATCCACCTCAAATGTAGATGTGAGCCATACGGAAGAGAAAACCTGTTTAAATTATACCCAAGTAGTGGGTGCTATACCCTGCAAAAGAAGAGTAGACCACCACTGCAAAGCATTGTTGATCTTGCTAATCTTTAATAGAGAGTTTATCTAGATTTTCATGAGTGAATATATTTCCGAGTACTTTGAGCTAGGAACTATTAAAAAGTCCCCTGAGTGAACAGGTGGTGAGCATTCTGGTTGCCAATGATGCCATAGGTACACCGATGAAGGAATGATTGGAAATTAGAATTCAACCTGGATAGTTTGGAGGATTATAATAAGTGATACTATGGTTTCATTAGAAGATATTGAATCTGTGAAATAAGCAATTTCATATTGGGTGTGTAAGTGGTGTGACTATCTTGAAGTTTGCCTTGAAGCGCCGGCTAGGGAGCCTGGGAACTCTTTTCGCTCTACTAGTACCTGGGACAAAACATAACCAAATTCCTAAATGGATCCTATCACTACAGTGGTTGGGTGGTTGGCTAACCCATGGAACCGGATGGGGTTAGGTTGGACTCATGGATCCCTAAAATGAGACTCAATTATGTTATGATACGATAGATGAAGTAAATCTCGGATAGTCTTTGTTCTATGGAAAAGAATCAATGGCTGTGCCTCTCGATGAGGAAAAAAGTGTTGGTCTCTATGATCCAAGTGCAAGTCTCTTCCTTGATCTGACCATGTGACTTATGGGTTTGGTCGGATTAGTTTGGTTAGTTAAGTCTCTTGACTATGTTAGAATAAAAATATCCTAGAGGAATTGCCCGTGCTTTTTGGGTGAGGGAAGTTTTTCCGGGTTCGGTTTTGCAAGAACCGAGGGATTAGTCTCTTGTCCGGATATCCGTGGGTGAGGCCCCGAGTGAGAGGCTCTGCCCTGCATAAGAAGTGCTACTTCCGCTGCTAGCACCCCCGAATTCGTTGCGCGGAGGCGGCATGGATCTTTCACCTCTTCTATCCTTCCAGTAGCTTCTATAGGTTGGTTGGGGATGATAGCTAGCTGCTGCAGGCTCTCCTCTGGTTTTGGCTCTTTTAAAGGCCTCTTTGCCACATGGTTAAGAACCTACATTAGGAGGTAAGGATTGCTGATCTTTGATTGATGTGCTTTTAAATAATTCTCCATCTCCTTATGCAGATAATAGGCCCAGTCCTCCTCCTCCTCCACATAAGATTTAGCTATCTTGCTCAAGCCTACCCTATTGTACCTATCAACCGGCTTTATTTGCATCATCAATGACATTGCTCTGCATGCTTTTTTGGTGGCTTCATCTCTGATGTTTTGGTATTCCGTCCCATTTGAGTTGTAAGAATCTCTCTTTAGCATTTCTTTGATTGGCATTGTATCAAGGGTGTGCATGCGTGCCTTCACTGCAGCTAGGAGTTGTAAAGATTCTCTGATTAAATCTTTTGTGATGAGTAGCTCTTTTGTGGTGCGATCCCCCTTTGTAATCTTGCCTCTTTTTGTCTGCTTGTCGTATGTCCTTACATTAGGGGAAGGTTGAGGTCTATAGGGGCCCTTTAAGATGCCATGTGATTAAAAGGTTATTAACGAAAGGAGCCAATCGTGTGATGCCATGTATACAAAAATGTTGGATGATTAAAGGTGGTCAAAAGATTCTCTAGAAGATGCCTTTTTGTACTTTTCATTTCCAAAAAGTGGGGGGGGAAGTTTTTGAAATTTCGGACGTCCATAACTTCTACATATGAGCTCAAAATTTTCGGAGATTACAGATCCAAAATCTACTCGTCGAGCTCTTTCCATAGATATGTCACATGATATAGTTTTGCTTGCTCAATTTCAAATTCAATTTTGGCGGGAAACTGTGAAATTCAAACTTCTAGCCGTTTGAAGAACAAGAAGGTATCTAAAGTCAAAGAAACTTAACGTTTTAACAAAAAGTCATTAAAATCATAATATGGCAGCTTAAAGGGCCCCTATAGACCTCAACCTTCCCCTAATGGGTACTCAGCGCAGAGGTCAGTGTCTACTCCTAGGGGTAGTACCTATGCCACTCTGCCGAGGCCAGCTTTGTCAAGCTTAGCTTTGACTTCAGCATCCTCTAATAGATGGAGGCACTCTTTGCTATGACATTGGAGAGTTACCTTTACATGTGGTGTGGTGACATCCTTCCTGATGAGTGTTCCCTGGAATGACTAGGCGTAAGGGCCCAAGAAGTTGTTCTTTAATTTTCTCGTGCTCTGTAGTCCTTTGACTGGATGGGGACCCTATAGCACTACTTGCTTGTGTTGTTGAGGGTTGCTCTCGTGCCTCGGATTCAGAAACTGACACCTTGATGAGTTTGGATAGCGATTGGAGGAGACCGGGTGCAAGCACACGATTGTAGGAAGGTGATCGAAGAAGAAAAACACGAAATCACAGAAGCAAAGTGACGAAGATAAGATGAAAATTTGATTTTATAGCGTAGTCATCGGACAGGGCGGTTACGTTTAATGAAGGAGCCACGTGTCATTTTATAATTGGCTGCTATAGTTCTTACCATTTCACGGCGTGAACTTCTTCGTACTCTTTCAGGTGTGTAGCACTAAAAAATGGTTCACGTCGACTGTAGGGTGGTTCACGACGTGAACCATTTTCCTACAGTTTCACATGGAGGTTATAAGATCAAATTTTTATCTTTCGTGCTCAAACACTCACACATGCACATGATGATGCATTGCTTACCTTGTCCCTTTAATTTTACCATGAAAACCAAGGGTTCTCCTTTTGGCATTTTTTGATGTAATTTTTTAAATTCTATTTGGGAGTTTCTTATTGTTCCTTCCACCCAGCTGAATATTCTTGTTATTGTTTCTGCTTGTGTATTGCTTCCATTTGGAACATCTTTGCCTGTACCTTCACATATCTTGTTACATTTTGTATTCATAGTAGGTATCGTTGTTGCGTGGGTCATTCTCCACTCAGTTGGTTGAATTTTCTTTATCCTCCACACAAGTGTAGGTGTGGTGTTGTCTCTCTTAGGGAGTTGATGCTGCAAGCCCTCACATTTCTTTGTAATAGAACCTATTGTGGTTTTAGCCATGAACTTTGGTTTGGGTACCCATATTAATGTATTGCCTTGACAGTAGCCTTGTGCTCGCAGTAGGTCTTTTTCGTCCCATTGCTGTGAGGACAGTCATGAGACCTTTGCAAGTGCTTGAAGTTCTGCCACTTAGTAGATGCTGGCAATGGTCGACTTTTGAACTAGGCTTTCCCCTGAATACATTTACTCATTGTCTCCTTTTTCTCTGGTTTATCCTCGAGTTGATTCTTAGGCACCCATTTATGTGTGCCCTTGTATGTTGGGTATTGTGTAGGCAATTTCAACACAGTGGGTGCATATTCTTAGGCACCCATTTATGTGTGCCCTTGTATGTTGGGTATTGTGTAGGCAATTTCAACACAGTGGGTGCATATTCTATTTTCTGAGGTGTCTCTGCAGTGACTTATTTTCCTTGATTTGCTGAGGTCCATAATGGTATGGACATGACCTTCTCACCGTTGCTCAATGATGTTGTTCTTTCTTCCCATTGGATATTGCACTTGTTAGCACAGATCCACGATCATCCTAAGATCATCTCTTCTTCCATTGTACCTACAAGCAACACAAACACCTTTTCGACCAAGGGATTATTACTGATGGAAATATTAACATTTAAATACCCCTCGGCCTTTGTGGTAGTTAGGTGCACACTACGAACTTGCACATCTGTGAGTTCAAGGTGTGGTCTCCCTAAGGCTATCCAAGTATCATATGAGATTATTACTGATGAAAATATTAACATTTAAATACCCCCGGCCTTTGTGGTTGTTAGGTGCACACTACGAAAAGGCACATCTGTGAGTTCAAGGTGTGGTCTCCCTAAGGCTATCCAAGTATCATATGAGATTAAGTTGTGGCTGGATCCTGTATCTATTAATGAAACACTTGTTGCAATGCCCTTAGCTATTGTGAGTCCCAACTTGAGTCGTGCTAGCTCAATGTTTAGGTCCCCTTCATCCACAAGGGTTACAGACGCCATGTTGATATGAATCAATCCTTTCTGCATTTTAGCTTTTGCTTGCCGAGCCTTAGCCTTAGCCTTAGCCTCATCTTGTGCTTGCTGGATCTTTTCTTTTGCCAGCTATTTCTGTTATTTTAGGAGGTGTTCTTGCAAGATCATCTCTTGGGTCAATGGTCCAAAATATTTTTTCAGTTTACTCCCATTGACATAGCCCTCCTTTTGGATGCCGTCAATTGTCTCTATTCGGACAGAACCTTGAGGTGTGATTTTCGATACTTGGAATGGTCCCAGGACTCGGTATTTAAGTTTCTTTTTCTTGGCGTTTCCCACACCATACATGAGGACAAGGTCCCCCATTTTTAATTCTTTTTCCTTGAGGTTTCTATCAAACCAGTGTTTCTTGCGTAACTTTTCGACCATGAGCCCATGTGATGCTATCAACCGGGTCTCATCTAGTTTTTCCAAGTCAATTAGCCTTTCAGCTAATGCATTCTCAATTAGATGCTCTTATACAACAATCCTTAAGCTTGGGACTAGGTATTCCATGGGCATAACCGCTTCCACACCATAAGTTAGATGAAAAGGAGTATATCTTGTCGCTACCTTATGTGATGTGCGGTAGGCCCAAAGAGCTGCTGTCAACTTATGCTCCCAATCTGTTCTATTTGCTTGCAATGTTTTTGTCAAGATGGTACACAAAATCTTATTGGTACTTTCTGCTTGACCATTGGCTTGTGGGTATTAGGATGATTTTCGATGGATTACTAAGAATCCTGTGAGCAAATGATTAATCACCTCATTGATGAAATGTGAGCCGCGATCACCTCATTGATGAAATGTGAGCAAATGATTAATCACCTCATTGATGAAATGTGAGCCGCGATCACTCACTAATTCTAAGGGGTAGCCAAATCTTGATATGATTTTCTCATATATAAATTTTATAGTTGTTCGCGCATTAGCTTTCTTTGAAGCTCTAGCTTCTACCCACTTCGTGAAATAGTCCGTGGGGCTATGATTATGTAGCGGGCTTGGGATGGATGTGCCGCTAGACTAATCAGCCCCACAAAATCTATCCCCCATTTCTCAAATGGTTGCCTTACGATGATGGGGGTTAGTGGCATCTTGTCTCTTTGTTGAGGAACAACAAAACGTTGGCATTCCTCGCATCTTTTGACAAACTCTATGGTGTCCCCAAATAACGTTGGCCATAGTGTCATCCTTGGACACTCAATCCACTCTACTACATCTCCTTAAACCTACTCAAATGTTAATTTTGGCTAGTCTTTGAAAGGTGCAGAGTCTATCACATCCCCTTAACCCACCCAAATGCTAATTATGGGTTAAACATAGTGTCATCCTTGGACACTTAACCCCATCTCCTTAAACCCACTCTACCACATCTCCTTAAATCCAGTCAAATGATATTTATGGGTTAAACAGTTGTCATCCTTGGACACATCATCTCCAAGAATGGAATCTCCATGCAGAAGAGAATAAGATCCACATGATCTTAGAGTGGCCACCACCACTTGTCAACTACAAGGGGGTACAAAGTGGGTTTAAGGAGATGTGGTAGAGTCTACACCTTTTGAAAACTAGCAAAAGATGAGTAAGATGCTCCGAATATCATCTCCAAGATCTTCGTAAAGGAGATCCTTGAAGGATGTACACATCAAGCTTTGAAAGGTGTGGGGGCATTGATCAAGCTGAATGACATGACGTGATACATGTACGTTTCCCATTCTATAGCAAACGCCATCTCATATTGGTTGGTTGGGTCAATCATCTCTCGGTTGTAGCTAAAGAATCCATTCAAGAAATTGTAAGCTTCTGCTCGGTGACTCTTTCTAGCATATGGTTTGTGTAGGGCGAGGTTAGTGATCACATTAATTGTGGTAACATTAACCTTTTTGAGATTAACGTACACTCTCAGGTTTCTGTTCTTTTTGGGAATGATTACTTGTGTGCTTGATCTCATACACAAATCTTGTGTCATGTGAGACGTGTGGTTCTCCACCCAGTCCCCTTTGAGCCTTCTTGCCATGTACCACTCTATCCCCTGCATGTTGTAGGACCTATAGTACTCAGGCACTTTTCTCAAATCTTCCTCTTGAGGCTCAGCGAGCTCTTTGAGTTTTTCTTCCTTCCCTTCCTCGGCCTTGACCTTATTGAGCTTACACCTGGCATCTTAATAGAGATTGGCTTACTTAGAGCTAGTGGGCTCCTCGTCACTTTTATAAATCACTATCTTGATCTAAATAGTGACCTTGTTTAAGTTAGCTTCCTACTCTCAGGTGTCGGTTTCATGTGAATCCAAGGCCTCAAGATAGAAAAGCTAATAAAGATTCATAGCATCTCCATGGGGAGAAGATATACTTCTTAGGCTTTCTATGCGGTTTCCTTTTTCTTGGTTGGGTCTAACGTAAAATTTGGTCATTTAGCTAAAGGGGATCTCTTGCTAGATGAATCACTAGCTACTTCAAGCTCAAAATTTCTATTTGGCGCTCCACTAAGCATGAACAGGGAGGTGATTTCTATCCCAGTCAATGAAAACCTTATTTCAAGCTTTTGTGGAAGAGTGTCCATAGTTGTCCCATGATATGGACCCATTCCTGAGAGTCATCAAGCTCTAGGAGAGGTTTGTAATATCATGGTTCTCATCTTCGCTATCCAACAACTTGTTGAAACATTTAGAGATGTTGACTGAAGAAGTTTAGATAGTTGCGTTAGACTCATTAGAGAAAATGCCTCGGCCCATGGGATGAGTCTTCCCTATTTTTAGGTTTATCTTCAAGGCCTAGTTGCCTTTATTTATATGGATGGGATTTATTTCCCAATTATTAACCAACCTTGCTTCTCTAATATAAGGCCTTCTAAGGATCATTGTGCATGATCCTGTTCTCTGAAAATGCATCATCACAAATGTGTGGTGAAAACTTAATCCATGGCTTGCTATCTCATATAGTGATTTTCACACTCGTCACATTGGACTTGTACTCACTCTAAGGTGAGCTAGGACCTGCTAATATGTAAGGTATACACATAGATCCTTTCCTAAGAGATGTTGCCTTTGAAGGGGATGAGATAAAGTCACCACTGAGATCAGCTTAAAAAATATGTTGTGTTGGCTATGGTGATCCATGGAAGGCCAAATTTCATCTCCCACTAAGTCCTCCCTCATTGTATCTAGTAATGTGGGGCTTGGTTGGATTGGTTCCGGAGGCAGAGGCTCTAAAACTGGTTCTACTTGCAATCTCTTGAGAATGGATGAAGGTTTATATGAGGTCTTGGGCCAACTCTAAGGATCCTTTCATTCTATAATTGTCTAGGATAGACTTGGGGATATGCTTAGTTGACGTTAGTGGTTCCTACTCGACCACTGGCTCTAAATTGGCTCTAAATTGGCTCTAGTTTAGCTTATAACTTTCTCACCAGATCTTGGTCTTATTTCATTCTCTCTTTCTCCAACATAGGGTTAGGGTACTCCTTGAGTTTCTTCAAAAGTTTTTCATAGTCCATGGGTTTCTTTTCTTTGGGCAAGAAAGCAAGTTTAGTAAGATACTGCTTACTATCTCTATAGAGGAGGAAGATTCGGAGCTCTCGTTCGAATCACTTTCAATGGTCACTTGACATCATTTCCCTTGACAAATGATCATGGATTTCATGTGATCCTAGAGGTCTTCTTCTTATATGGAGCACTGGTTCTAGTTTATCAGCCTTTTAAGGAGGCTAGTTTATTGGCCTTTTAAGGAGGCTAGTTTAGCTTTTAGGGCTTGCACCTCTAGCTCTTTAGTTGCTTGCTTTTAAGTAAAACCTTGGATATTTTCTTATTATTGGTAGAAACCTTTGATATTCCTTTAGTTACTGCCCTCATCTTGTCTTGGAGCCTTGTAATTGCATTAAGGGACATTAAGGTGGATTGTGTGAATAAGTCCTCCTCGTATGCTTTAGTAGGTGGATTGTGTCCTTGTACGCTTTTAACAAGATAAAACTCATTGAAGCAAAGGATAATACTTCTACTATGAGGGAGATTATCACTTTGTTTGGGACAGTCCTTATAAGCTTGGTAGAATCCACAATTATAGCATGTTCCCCCTTAAGGAATTATGTTGGGGTTGTGCATGGGATTTAGAGGTCTAGGAGCACTTTGAATCCATACTTATAGTATGTGCTCCCATAAGGAATTATGTTGGGGTTAGGCATGGAATTTAGAGAGCTAGGAGAACTTTGAAGCTACACTTATATTATGTGCCCCTATAAGGAATTATGTTAGGGTTGGGCATGGGATTCAGATGGCTAAAGACACTTGGGAGATTTGGTGCACGGCCTTTGTGCGAGGATACTCGGTAATATAGTATGGGCCTTTGTATCGAAGACATTGTATTGGTGGGCCTACACATCATATTCTTGATGTCTCTTTTTCTTTGTTGCACCATGGCCTCAAATAGAGAGGTGTAGTCTATGGGTTGAATCCTAGTCAAGATAGCTATAGGGATCATTATGTTTGTTGCTCATATGGGTCTTATTGGTTATAAGACTCATAGCTCTCTTGTTCTTCTATTTTTGCAGGTAGGGTCACCCAGTATTGATGTACTACAAATCTAGGAGGAAACAACTAGGGTGGTAGTACTTGAGGTGATACAAAAATTGGGGTGGTCAATACATACCTCATGGGGTAAAGGGTTTTGACATGTAGTCATAGGACTCGCGCTTGTTGTTGATGAATGACTTGTGGGATTGGCAAGGACAATGGTTGTTGCCTTGGCATGGTGAGCATCTATTGTGGTGCCGGAGACCACCCTGATGGGTTTTGTTTTGGTACCATAAATGACCTATGTCATGGTTCCCATGGCACTAACAACGCGCATAAAATTCTTATTATCTAGGCCTTAGCCAATAGAATAAGCCAGAGACCACCCTGATGGGTTTTTTTTGTGACATCAATGAGATGTCATGGTTTCCATGGCACTAGCAACGAGCACAAAATTCTTATTATCTAGGCCTTAGCTAACAGACTGATCCATATCTCTTTATGTGAATACATGTGGTTGTCTTGCCGCTTGGGAGTTACTAGCTAGAGATAACTTTGAGGTTGCCCTTTGGGTTATTCTTGCTTGGCCTAAATGGTTGAGTAGATTCTCTAGTAACTCATCCATGCTCATCTCCTTAACTAGGAATCTGGTTGGTACTGGTTGGGCACCCTTGGCTGATGATGAGGCTTTGGATGTTGCACCCCTATCTCTTGGCTCAAGTGGAGGACTTCTAAATCCTTATAGGTTGTCTACTACGTCTCTTGTCTCCTGACAACACTCATCAAAACATAGTGCCTAGACTAATAGAGATGGTTATGAAGCTCTTATTTCTAGGTGTACCTCTGTTCCTCCACTAATGTCTATGTTTCATTGGCTCATTTCTTCCCAAATCTCCTCGTTTGAGTTGGATTCAAAGGATTCTAGCCTTCTTAACTTAGGGGCACTCTACTGAGTGCTTGTCATTTGTTGGGACCAAAGGCTTGGTGGGTTTGAGGAGGTGTGGCTTGATGCACTGTAATTTTGTATGATCATTTTGAATAATTAATTAAGATTAGTTTTGCATCAAAGGTTCCTATGGTGGGAGCTTTTGGATTAGGTATGAGAATAATTTAAGACATATTTTTTTAAGAACCAGGCTAGGCTTTTGTGTCTAGGTTCATGCCTCTAGAATCACGTCTACATGCTCACATCTATAGGCTCACGTTTGTAGGTTCACGTGTCTAGATACATGTATGTAGATTCACGTATCTAGGCTCACGTGTCTAGGTCCATGCCTCTAGACACACGTCCATAGTTTCACGTATATAGGCTCACACCTTATTTTACCCATGGCCATCCACTGTTCAAATGAGATGGTAAGGCTAAATACACGCTTTTCCCAAATCAATTGAACATTTGTGGCTATGGTGCTATTACATCCAAGTATCACATCTTTAGCCACTTCACCTAGGCTATTCAAATAAAACTTATAAGGAACTTTTACATCTTGATTTTTTCAAATCTGTATATAAGGTAGCTTGACAAGAAGAATATTAATTAGAGAAAGTTTTGAGTACAGGATTGGAAATTAGACTTGGTTTACCCATAGCCATCCATTGTTAGAATGAGAGGATGTTGCAATCTAAAGTCAAGGATAGCTTGGTTATTTGTCACTCCTTTGTTTGTAGAAGTGAGAGCTACCAAGATCCATATTGGTTCCACTATGTCCTCATCTTCCTTTGCAATTGCATCATCTCCAAGGAGGATTAAACCTTTCTCTAGCAAATCATTAATTTGGGACATGATCATCCTCGAATGGTAAGGATCTTTGGGTCTTTCAGGAGGTAACACCCTAGTAAAGATTTTGAAAAACAATTTTTGTAATCTCTTAGAAAATCTATTTGATGCCTATATAGCTGTGAGAGATTAGAATTCTCATTATGCTACTTCTCTTTAGCAAAAACCAAGTACACTGGAAGATTTCTTTTAGTTACTTTGAAAATAGAAGCTACAGATGCAATAGGGATGGATTCTTCCTTAAATTTTACATCAAGAACAACGTTCTTGCCCTTATGAATAAAGGTAATCTTTTTATTGTAGGCATCCATGTCCATTTAACTCTATGAAACAATGATATACCGAGCAACACATCACACCCTTCCAAACACATGAGCCTCAATATGAATGAAAAGCAAGCCAATGATAGGAGTAACATCTACAGACATGCTCGGGCAAGCCATAGATGCATCATACTAAGGAACAATCTCATTCTATTTGATACCCAACTTGGTCACTAACTTAGGAGAAATGAAGTTTTCCCAGGTTTTGGAGTTGGAAAAAATCAAAGATTCATGGGCTCTAATCTTCTCCCACGCGCAACATAACTCTATTAATTCATCTCCCTGATTCTCGCCAAGGAGGCCTAGAACTAGTCCAGTAGTAGTAGTTACTTCTAGGAGAGCCACTAGAGTAGACATAGCATATGGAATCTATGGACTATGCAACCTTGAGGCAGAGATAGAGGAGCACTACATATGCATATCATAAGTTTTAAAGAGGCCTTATTTAGAACTATTGCCTTCTATTGAGAGGGAATTCCTTATACTCTAAGAGACTCTTCTAACTTAATAACAAAATCAAAGATGCCTTTGTGAATCAAATAGAAATGTACATAGCAGTTGATACTGCTTTTTCCCAAAAATAATATGGCATATTCTTTTCAGCCACCATCAAGGCACATGCCACTTCTACAATGTGCCTGTTTTTTCTTTTTGCAACACCATTCTGTGTTTGTGGACTATACCTATATGTAAACTGTTTATTGATTCCTTGCTTTCTCAAAAAAGCACTAAACTCATTGGAGAAACAATCTTCGCCACTATCTGATCTCAGGCATCTTATTTGCATACCTCTTTCCTTCTCAACCAAGGCTTCAAATCTTTGAAAGTGAGAAAATACCTCACTTTTCTCTTTCATGAAGTAAACCCACACTTTCCTAGCGTGATTGTCAATGAATGTAACATAATACCTCTAGCCTAAAATCGTTGCAATCTTGGCCGATCCCCACACATTTGAATGTCTAACATCTAATGGCCTTGCACTGACATGCTTTTCATGTGGGAAAGCATGTTTGGCCTGCTTACCAAGCTGGCATGCTTCACATACTTTATGCATATCATCAACCTTAAACTTTAGCAAACCTACACAACAATATTTTGGGCCTGCATAGACTTCAATCAGTACATTCACATGACCAATACGCTTGTGCCATATGTCAATATCTACAATGACACATGTTCCATGCACAAACATGGTTACCTTTACCTCAGGCATGTTCACATCCAAAGTAAACATCTTGCCATTTTTTGTTACCCTTTACAACCGAGCGACACTGATTTTTGATTCCACGAAACATCCTTGAGGATTAAACCCCACTTGTTGCAGACCCTACTGTCCAATAGAAACAAGGTTCTTTGTAATATTTGGAACATGATCCTTTATAAACAATGTCACTTTACCAACATGAGCAATGGGATGTGCAATATCATCACTTGTTTCTATAGAGCCTCATTTTTTCATTTTCTACATATCTCTAAACCACTCATGAAGACTGATAATGTGGTTAGAGGCACCGGAATCCACATATCATATATCTTGAGATCCTGATACATCCCCTGTTATGAAACTGAGCATGTGCTTTATCATAAACAATTGCTCACTGTTGAGATTCAAGCTCGATGTCAGCTTGTTCCAATTGCACTATGTGCTGGCATGTTAGGTAGCAGCATGTGTGAGACATAAATGACCGCGTCCATCTGGTCATAGTGTGTGGACATTAGCTAGGGTTAGCTGAGTGTGGACACAACACATAGTGTGTGCTGTGTATTATGGATTATGGCTTTATGCATTGTGTGAGAAGGGAGATAGCTTCCCTCTCTATGGTTAGGGTTTGTAATATACATAAGGGTTTGCTCCTGTGTGTGTGTCTCCTCTCCCTCTACCTGTTTTTCAACATGGTATCAGAGCCTGGTGCTCTCTATTAGGGTTTATGAGTGAGTGAGAGAAGAGGGAGAAGAAGCTGTGAAGAAAAGCTGTGAAGCTTGCCATTGATGCTGTGAAGCTTGGAGCACACCAATTTCTATCAGATCTGAGAGCTTGGCCTATCGGGTAAGCACTACTAAACACCCTTGAGCAGATTTCAGGTGATTTAAGCACAAACAAGGCAAATTAGGGTTGCCCAAAGCAAAAGAAAATTTTAGTTTTTTGCAAGCTTCCTGTTGGAGCTTGGAAGTGGTGATGTATGGTAAAAATAGATACAATTTGGCAAAGAAACATGTATGTGACAAGGATTAATGTATTGGCAACTCATGTGCAAGCCCTACAATGAATTTGGATCAAGTATGATGCATTTGAATGAGTGAAAAATTACTATTTTTGAAGCTCTCACAAAACAAAGAAAAAGAGTCACTTGGTGGATGAAATTAGAGCAAGTTTTTGGCAAAAATCAGACAATTGATGGGTTACACACATGCCTTGGAGTGTTAGGAAACTACACATGCCATCAATTGACACTACAATCAACCCAAACTCCCTCAAGAGTAGGCGGCGTAGCCTGATATGCAAAAACAAAGCATTTTCTCATATTTTTGCTAAGTGGAGGACTCAAATCAACTATTGTGTTTGATAAATTCCAAAATTGGCTTAGCAATTGTGTGGTACATACACTTGAGAAGGAAGCTACATGATTGGTTGGAGCAATTATGCCTTATGGAGATGGAAATGAGCTGATTAAACATGCTGTCTACTGTCATTAGTGAAACAAAGTGTGATTAATCGACTAATTACTCTATCTTGAACAATTGGTCTGATTCCTTTTACATGGAGTTAGTGGACATCATTGCTAAGCTAATGAATGCTTGGTCTCTCAATTTGGACAAGCATTGCAGAAATTAGAGCAATTCTACTAGTGTTATTGGTTTTTCTCAAAATAGAGAAGGGGGTTTGACAAAATTAGTATGTACGCAACTTGGTCAGTGTTGATATGCAACATTGAGCTGGTTTAGGTGTTAGTGCAAGTTATCCACACTTGATTGAACCACTACATTGCAATTTGAAGCCTTGGAAAGCGCGCCAAAATAGGGTACCTTGGACTGCGTATGCCAGTTCATTTTGGATGCAATCAGTTTGATTTTCTACATCAAAAGTGAAGTTCATTGAGTACTTTGGAGTATTTGGAATACTTATTAGAGTGTGGTTGAGCTAAGGAAGGCTCATTTACAAATTTGGACGTGTGTGGAAGGTGCATTTGCATTAAGCAAATATGTCTAACAATCCAGTACAAATTATGGGTGAAAAGTTGGATAGGAAGAACTTCCAGGCATGGAAGTACAGGATCAAAAGCTTTCTGAAGGGAACAGGTTTTTGGAATCTTATTACACGTGCGGAGCCAGAGCCGGAACTACCTCGACAACCTACACAGCAGCAGTAGGTTATAGCTCTCATAAGCAATGGTCAAAAAGAGCATACAAATTTTTGCATTATCTGTCTATATGTATTTCGGATGCTATACTCATACATATACATGATGTTGAGAATCCCAAGGATGCATGGGATACATTGGTAAAATTGTTTTGATAAAGACACTAGTTCTCGTCGCAAGTCTCAGTTGTGACAATAGATCATAATGTGAAACGGAATAGAAGGAGCATCCATGATTATATACAAGAGATAAAGAAGTATGCAGATGCATTGGCAACAATCAATGCCTCCATGCTTGATGATGATTTGGTAGACATTACCTTGCGTGGTCTTGGCAAGGAGTATAAGTCTTTTGATACATCCATCTCGGTTCGGAGTACAGGTTTACCAAATTTTGATGAGTTGGTTTCACTCTTGCTTGTTGAGGAAATCAAACTCAGTGACTCCTTTCATGATGCATCTACTAGCCATGATGATAATGGCAGAAATCAGACTTTCTATTCACAAAGAGGATTTAGAGGCAGGGGGAGATTTGCATCACGTGCCCGTGGTAATGGTCGTGGATGGCAAGACAGGTCACCACAATAGGTTTTTCAGCCTACATATGGTGCTAGAGGTGGTCGTGGATATACACCTCAGAGAGGCAGAGGTAATCCTCGTGGTAGAGGACATTGGCAAGGCCAACAAACATCTATGCAAAATGTGGAATGCCATTACTGTGGGAAATTTGGTCATATGGCACGTGATTGTTTCCGTAAACAAAATGATTTGAGAGGGGATAGAGCACAACATGGTGGACATTATACACAACATGGTGGAAATTATGCATCAAGCAGTAATGATGGCAGTGCAAATCACTTGTTTGCCATGAAACATGTTGTGGGATCTATGATGTCGAATGGTGAAAGTGATGACACTTGGTATATGGACTCTGGAGCATCAAACCATATGACTTGTCATGGCGAATGGTTTGAGCATATGAAGCCTATGGATGTGAAAGGCTATGTGGAGACAGGAGATGATACCCAACATGCTATCACACATGTTGGAAGTATACCATTGGTTATGCACAATGGTGAAACAAAATCTATGGCAGATGTCTTGTATGTGCCTTCTATTACAAAAAGTTTAGCCTTAGTTGGTCAAATGGTGGAACAGGGTTTATAGGTTCGTTTCAACGAGCATGGTTGCTTCGTTGAGGATTTCAAAAATTGATGTAGAGTCATTACCAAAGGCAAGAAAGAAGGCAGGTTATTTAAGCTGGATGCTGGGATTCCTGAGTTGAAATCAGACATATTCTCTAAAAGCCGAAATGTGGTACAAGACATTGACATGTGGCATAAGAGGATTGGACATGTGAACATACAAAGGTTAAAGAACATGCATGCAAGAGGCATTGTTAGTGGGCTGCCTAGATTCAAGTATGATGGGAATATGCATGTTTGTGATGCCTGTCAGTTTGGAAAGCAGGCGAGGTTGCCGTTTCCTAGAGAAGGCAACATGAGTAGCATGCCACTTGAGATATTTCATAGCGATGTATGGGGTCCTACACAAAACCCATCCATTAAAGGCAACTTATATTATGTGACATTCATTGATGATTTCAGCAAAATGACTTGGATTTACTTTCTTAGAGAGAAAAGTGGTGTTGGAAAAGTTTATGGATTTCAAAGCTTTTGCAGAGAAGCAATATGGCTCTTGGATAAAATATTTGAGGACAGATGGAGGTGGTGAATACACCTCACATGCATTTGAGCATTTCTTGAGAAAGCATGGCATAAGAAGGCAGTTAACTTTTAGATATACACCTCAACACATGGTGTAGTGCATATTTCAGGTTTCTACAGTAGCAGATTCTTCACTCTATGTGAAGAAAATAGATCATGGGATTGTCTTACTTGTCATCTATGTGGATGACTTGATTGTCACAGGATATCATGCTACAGATGTTATGCATGTCAAGAAGGCATTGATCAGTGGGCAGTTTGACATGAAAGACTTGGGTGAATTGAGATATTTTCTTGGAATTGAAGTGATCAAAGATCATGCAGGTACATGGTTAGTGCAACGCCAATATGCATTGGATATGTTGGCAAAATATGGGATGACAGGGTGTAAGCCAATGAGAACACCTTTGGAGCAGAATGTAAAGCTATGAGCTGATTTTGGTGAAGAGTTGGATGATCCATCTATGTATAGAAAGATGGTTGGAAGCCTTATTTACATGACTATCACACGCCCGGATCTCAGTTATGCTGTGGGACTAGTAAGCCAATTTATGCAGAGCCCCAAAAAACCTCATTTGGATACAGTGAGACGCATTATGCGATATGTAAAGACCATTGCACATTATGGTCTTCTTTATGAGCATGGTAAAGGCTTGAATGTACATGGCTACACCGACGGAGATTGGGTAGGTAGCTCATATGACAAGAAGTCTACTAGTGGTTATGCCTTTACATTTGGAAGTGCAGTGGTGAGTTGGAGTAGCAAGAAGCAACCTGTTGTTGCTTTATCTAGTACAGAGGCTGAATACAGGGGTGCAACCCATTGCTACATATGAAGGAATATGGTCAAAGAGTCTCTTGGCTGATTTGGGTGAGCCTATTAATGGTGGCAAGGTTGTCATTCATTGTGACAACATGAGCAGCATATAGTTGGCCAAGAATCCAGTCTTGCATACAGGGACCAAACACATAGAGGTCCACTATCACTTTGTCGGAGAGAAAGTGCTGGATGGTACAGTGGATTTACAGTATGTGAAGACTGAAGAGCAAGTGGCCGACATCTTTACAAAGCCACTTAGCAGGGAGAAGTTTGAGTACTTCCGTACTATGTTGGGAGTACGTGGGATGATCTTGAGGGGGGAGTGTTGAGAGCTTTGATAGCCCAAGCTCATCTACATCTTCATCTATGGCAGTACATCATGAGCTTGAGAGGGGCTGTTGGTTGAGATTCAAGCTCGATGTCAGCTTGTGCCAGTTGCACTATGTGCTGGCATGTTAGGTAGCAGCATGTGTGAGACATAAATGACCGCATCCAGCTGGTCATAGTGTGTGGACATTAGCTAGGGTTAGCTGAGTGTGGACACAACACATAGGGTGTGTTTTGTATTATGGATTATGGCTTTATGCATTGTGTGAGAAGGGAGATGGCTTTCCTCTATGGTTAGGGTTTGTAATATACATTAGGGTTTGCTCCTGTGTGTGTGTCTCCTCTCCCTCTACCTGTTTTTCATCACTCACTTCTATCATCATCACCTTGTTTACTAGATAATGCATAGTTACCTTGCTTAACTTTCCACTTTTAATGTCATTCTTCTTTTTATATTAGTCCTTTGCCATGTGCCCTAGTTTTCCACAATAATAGAACTATATGCTATTTGCACTTTGATTTCTTTATCAACCATCTCGATATATTTAGATCCCCCTGCCTCTAGACTGGCCTCTTTCACTTGTGTATGATTGTTGCTAATGATGCTGCGGATCATTGGATTGTTGTTGTTTGGAATTCTGATTTCTTTGTCGTACCACCTTGGCCTCGACCATGATCTCTACCTCTGCCTCTACCTGAGTTGGATTAGAAGGACTATTCTAATGTGTTCTTGCTTTGTGAAGAAGATTCCTCACCTAGAGACTTTTCTTCTGTAATTAGCATAGACACCAAGCCCCAAAAGTTGGGAATATTCTCTCTGACTGCAATGGAGGTTTTGAATGGCTTGTACTCTTTGCCAAGCCCATTCAAACACACACTTACCAAATCATCATCCTCCACCAATACATTGATAGACCCAAGGGATTCAACAATGCTCTTGATCTTTAAAGCATTCTCATTGATAGACATGTTTTTCTTTTCCACTATATGTAGCTCTTGTTTTAGCTGCAACTTCCTTCCCTTTGTATTAGTTGGAACATCTGCACCAAGTTCTTCCATGCAATTGCTAAAGTGTTGGCATCATATATATGTCCTATCATTGTATCTGTGACACTGATTGAAAGTCTATATACACCCTAATTCGAATCCTTAAATGCATTTATATCTGTTGGAGTGGCATTCTCTTCAAAAACACTCTAGAGGCTTCTCATAGTCTCCTTTGACAGTCCCAAAATCCTTTACCCATCAGGAAATTGGTCATTTCGAGCTTCTAGGCATGGAAGTTGTTCTTGTCCAACTTCTCACTCACAATGTGATTGAGTCCGTCATACATGTGTTCCTACAAACAATCAGAAACCTACAAATAGACAACTTTTGTATGTAACCTGTAATATAACAGTATCTTCTTTGATTGCTATACAGTGGTGCTTTAGCATAACCTGTAGGTCACCAGATCTAACCAAAGTACATGTACATACACCCAATATCAACAATACATGTGCAAACACTGTTTGCACTCCCAAAATACAATGTTGCACTGCAATAAACAAATTTAGACACCAGAGAGTTCTCCAGAACTTTTTGAAACTGCCGAAAATACCTTGTAGTGATAGAACGGAGACTGCAACGCATCTGAAACAAGATCTTGGCCGCAAAACTGTAGCACAAAGTACTTCGTACCATATAGGCACCTCCAAGCCTATGTGGAAAGCTCCTCAATCGGAGATGTGTATCTCTTGGAGCTACTAAGGGATGTTGTACTTAAACCAAGAAGGGAAAGAGATGATGATGCTCGTACCCATATACCGCTTGCTTGCTTGCTTGTTCTTACTTTTGTATCGCTTTCTTGCTTGATTGCTTGTTCTTACCTCTTTCTTGCCTCCTTTTCTCTTACACAACCTAGAGCTCTAATACCATAAAGAGAATGTAGGGGAGAGGGAGATATTGAGTTCCTTGTAAGCACACACACACACACACACAAGAGAGTGCAAGACACAAGAGAGAGATGGATGGCTGAATTTTCTCCTATCTTCTTCTCTTCTCTACAACCATAGAACTAAAGGATAAGAGTACATACATAAAGGGAAAGTACTCTTCTATAATAGCATGTAAAATGGTTAGCCTATAGTGTGAACTCGACTATATGAGCTGGTGCTATATCTATGCCATAAATCTAGTACTCCAAAGTGGCTATCACATTGCCTCTCATCCACTCGTGGCATATCAACCATAATCCAACCATGCCAGTGGTATAAGTGTGAAAGCTATCACTGAGGAAAGTCATCAATGTCCACCCGTAGCACTAGTTGAGCTCGATATCTCAAAACTGGTTAGAAATCTTAGCATTTCATGGAATACATGTACACCATTGGAATACCGAGCAAGATACTCTTTCAAGAAACCCTTGTCCAACAATTTCATGATGCTTTTGATTCTACATTACACCTAATCTGAGCTTGAACGCTTTCTACTACATTTTCTAAAGATGCAAGTGAATACACCTCGAATTCATGTTTACAAATTCTAACCCACATATGGGCTACCTACCTATCTAGCATTTCCCAATACAACATTTCCAAACAAGCACTTGAAAGACTCCTTGCTATGCTTAAGAGACACTTGAAAGAATGAGACCTCATGTAGTCCGACAAAAATTAGATACAAAAATAATTATCATCCGCCAAAATAATAATCTGATGCATTGTTTGGTATGTGTAAATGGTCATAATTTCAAAACATGGTAATGGCACACCGGCTCCTTAACTTCCATAAAATTCAAAACAAAATCCATATATTCATTCCCACTTTGTCGTGTCCATGAGAATCCTTGTTGTAGGACATGGAGTACAAATAACCAATTATGTAAAAGAAGATAGCAAAGTAGAACCTAAGGCGAATAGCTATTTGACTTGCCCATTAAAAAACTTATCAAATCTTTGTTGAAAGTAATAAGAATCCGTATTGTGATTCAAGTTCCTTCATAATGGAATAGAATAGAATTATGTTATATACATAAAGAAAACACTAACTTGAACAACAATACTACATGTAGTATTTCACATAGTAGATCTTACTACAAAGAAAGCACCTCCACTCGTCCTTAATGCTCCTTCATAAAGTCATTGAAAATATTCCAATCATTCTCGTCTAGCTCATGCTTATTACTCTTGTAATCATAAGTGAGGTTTTCCAAAACAATGAAACTCTCAATACCTATCATTTAAAGGTCTGTTAAAAGTCATCTGTGAAGCATCTAGAGCCTAAATACTCTTTTGATACCATTCCAGCTCCCAAAGGCCTATCCGAGAGGCTCAACCTCTCTTATACTCCACATATCCCTTGCCAATCTTCTTTCTCATCTTCTGGACTCGTTCAAGATACCATAAACCTATCTTTTTTTTTTCTTTTGTAAAGAGCTTGGATTTCCTTTCCTTCCACTTGTTGTGTAGTATGTTCCCTATCGAACCATTATAAGCTGATATTTTGATAGCATCGGATTTTCATTAAGTTCATTCACTAATTTGGGTCTCCATTAGTGAAAAACCACATCACCAACTTTGTCGTCCCCCCACCACCCCTTGGCATAGTTCATGCTTATCTTTCTTCCTAAGTCTTATAGACACCACCCGCACCACCACCTCCACAAAACATAGCGAAATACACTAAAATCCATTTCACACATGAATGTGATAAAGGTTATTAGTAACACATACACCAAGACATCCTCAAGATGGACCCCTTAGCACCTCTTGCTACACTTACCTCCAAGATCACAGCCATCCTACACATATCGACTAAGGGTAGCTCCCGACACACCACAAAATCCACTACCAAACTCTACATAGGGATTACATCAAAATGGCTAGTATGATGAAGAATGCCACACCACTAAGGCCTGCATAAAGTAGCCAGAGGTGAAATCTCAGAACATGAGGCCCAACAAATTAACCGCTCTCTCACCAAACATAAGAAATCAGCACATGAGATAGATCAAAACTAGGAGATATACCAACTACTCTTGAGTGATAACTCAGAGGAGGCCTGCAAAAAATTCATCACTTGACACCCACCCATGTCTATATATCCTCACAGATGGTATATATTTACACAATCACTTTATCACATTCCACACTAGCCCCCCCCTACCACACCCACCCATGCCTCCCCCCACCACCACAAGCACCTTTTTCACACAAAAAAAGGTTGGTAAGGCCATGAAGAAACTACAAAATGATCGGGCACAAGATCATGAGGGGCTTATTGGGGAGCACTTCTCTCATGCACAACATGCACTAGCACCTCTCATTGCGCACATGTTTGATAGTAGGGATCTAGCACAAGGATTTCCACACACATGTTCACTTAACACCATCACACCCCTTTACAAAGCAGGTGACACATTGGACCCAAAAAACTATAGAACTATCATGATTGGTCATGTCCTAGCCAAAATATACGTGGATACACACTAAAAATGGAGCTCAATGAACTAGTAGAGAGACATGGGTTTTTTGCAAGCGGGGTTCAAAAGGTCCATCTCCATAATCAATAGCATCTTCACTTTGCAAGCAATCATCAAACAAGATAAAGCCCATGGTTGATGCCCCTCCACTACTTCTTTATGGATTTCTGTAAATCCTTTATGACACTATACCACACAAACACTTGCTATAATGACACTATATCACAAAAACACCTGCTACAACAATGACTCTAAGCACTAGGAGTAACCCCTCAGAGATGATGTAGGGATTTATTACACTATAGGAGCAGGTTAATGAAGAGTCCTCTACCTAGGAGGCCTATCAGTGTAGGGATTAGAAGTACCATTGGGATGAAATAGAGATGTCCCCTATCCCCCACTCTCTTTAGTCTATAAATTGATGAGATATCCACATTCATTGTCGATAGAGATCAAGGGCCAGGTTCACCACTTGTAGGTATACGTTTTTTCCTAATATTATAATATGATGAAAATATTGTGTTGATGTTTGACTCAAAGGATGGATTACAAAGACATATGGATATAACCTATAGGACTTCTACGCCACCCATGTCCTAGCCACCATGAACCTTGGAAAGACCAAAGTCGTGCTCTTTAACGCATCTTCAAAAGTCAAGAAAGACACCTTGATCGTGGAGTAGAGGTTACTAACTCATATGTTTATTTAGGGATCACCTTGACGAGCATGAGGGATTGCTTCTCCATGTGATAAGTATCAAAAGACATGCTCACCCATGAATATGCAACTCTTCTTGCCCTCTTAGAGGGACTAGTGGCATGACCCATCTCCCACGGGCAAGATTATTCTTGCATGCATAAAAACACAGAGTCGTCCTCAGGGGAGAGTAGAGATAGGCCTTATATTTGAAGACTATTTTGGGCCTCATGGTCCCTCAACTTGGCAACCTTATATATGAACACACCATGCTTGCCATATATATCCATGTAGGAGCTCCTAAAAGAACTTACTTTTTTTTTGAATAAAGTGGTAACTTGGATCTGATGCAGACATGTACCATGCATCCAAATATTGATTAACCTCATCAATAACCCCATGTGTATCTTTCAATTCTATAGTAGCTCTATTATGTCCTTTGTATACATACTTATATAAATATTTCACTGCTGTAATGGTAGATCATACTTCTATGTTAATATGGGATTTGCATCTCATAGAGACAAAAGGGTTATGTGGAAAAAACCATTGACCATCCACCCAATGATCCTTTACTTGGATGAAACTACCATCGTCTCGCCACATGTAAGTTGGATACCCATTATCATCACAATGATAGTAGTCTCAGAAAACTTTCCAGGATAACCATATTTACAACTTCTATTAACCATGCAAGGAGAGCGTATATTTAGTTCCCCACATGATCCATGGACATTACAATGATTGATTATGTTATGCAACTCAAGAAACATATCCTTATCTAGAAGTTCAACACATACCAACTTATCATAGTGAGAAATCTCAATAGGTTTACATCCACTTTTCAATATCAATAATATACTGCATGTGGCAAGCCTCTTTTTTGAAATTTAATAACAGAAACAAATCCCACTATTCTTTCAAATAATGCTTTTTTCACCAATAAGTGTGTCATATCATTATGCTTCTCATAGAAGACGCATGCCATCAAGTCACGTCGATCTTGGGCAGCCTAACCCGGCAGTAAAGCATTTCTTATTTCATCCCACTTAGGATTGCAAGTAAAGGTATTAAAGAGGTTAGGTTTACCCATTTTCTTAACAATTACCATTGAATCCTGATACAATTGATGCATATATTGATGGCCCCTAGTATATGTAGATGGTAGAACTATACTGCGTCTAGCAATGCCCCCAAGGACTCTATTCACCCCATTTCTTATATTAACCATATCTGCAAGCCCTTACTTCAACACACAATGCTTTTTGATTATTACGTATCCATACTAATCTTGATTCTTCCATGTTGCTATATACATCAACAATGTACTGTTGCAAAAGTCGACCACCGTGTAGAAGGTAAGCATTTGTATCTTTCCTTATTTGTAATCTATATGCGTAATATTACCGTTGAATTAAAGTCTTTGTCTCCTTATTTAAACCTTGTCTATTTCTACCATTGAGTGGAATTCCAACATGCTAACCATCCTCTCCTCATAGAAATAGAAGAATATATAATAAAGGCATATATGAACAATGCAAGTTAAATGATCTTTTTATAGTAAATTAGTATTTGCCTTTTTGTTTGGTTGAAATAATCCACACCTCGAAAAATAAAAAAGAAAATACTTATTTGCTTTTTACAAACATTATTAACTTCAAACGGACAAAGAAATATTATCTTATTACATTTATTCTACTTTAAGTGCCATTATCCTCACGTATGATCTTGGACGTATATATCATACATGTGACCCTCGAGGATCTCAGAGGAGTTTTTAATCAAAAAGTGTGTAACAAATACAATCCGTTTACATCTCTAATAAGTGATAACATATCTTCGTCTCTCACCTTTGCATTACGAGAGAGAGAGAGAGAGAGAGAGAGAGAGAGAGAGAGAGAGAGAGAGAGAGAGAGAGAGAGAGAGAGAGAGAACTATAAAACATGTTAAGAGACAAAGAAAGAAAGAGCAAGAGAATGAATATAAAGAGAGACAGACTTTGAGAAAATAGAGAATTCATAAATATCACCAAGGAGAGCCAAATCTGGAAAGTTGCAATACAATTTCTCTCTTAAACAAAAGCATCATTACTCTCACAAAATCTCTAGGCATCCTGGAATGACCCGTCTCCAACATATGACCCATCTTTTTTATAATAGCATTGAGTCAATTAATGGGTATCTCTAGACTCAATGCCTCTAAGACTAATGTGTATACTTGCTCTTTTAAAGAATCGGCTTGTTCTTTACATTCCCTAGTACATCTAGGTAGAGGTTCCCTAATTTCAACATGAAACTTTTCCATAAAGGAAATCATGTCTAATTGATTAGCATCCATGTGACCACTACTATCAAAAACGTGATAAAAATGATGTGTCAACTCATCTCTTGGCATATCTCCGTTTGGGTAGCACTTCCACGGATCTCATCCCAAAGGGTATTTAAGTACTCCTTTACAAGGAGCTTGATTTTTCTCAGTGCGCTCGTATATGTCTATAAATAGTATGTAGACACTCGCATATGTCCGTAAATAGCATGTAGATGTTTAGAGCTTGGCAATCTAGATGGAGACCTTGATCGAGAAAGGTGTTTTGCAACTCAAACATTCATCAGCTTAGGTGGGGTAGACAAAGCTATATAAGAATTGGAAGCTCCATATGCATCCACTATGGTATTTAAGCTGTTATCATTTTGGATCTCCACTTGTGCTGAAATCCAAAATGAGCATCTTAAGGCTCTCCAAACATCTTAGTCAATATATAACATAATCTTAATAACCCAACTATGTACCAACACTATATACATGTAGATACCTCGTAGTTACAAAGAGGAAACAATGTATACTCTTAGCGAGTCTCTAAAAGTCTGGTATTAGCAACCATAAAGAAAGCTCTTTACTTTTTAAACACATTTCTCTACTATTTTAAGCCTAATATAGTCTAAGAGAAATTTATTAAAATAATTGAACGTATGTATATTCTCTTAGGCCCATATATTCTCTCTCTAGAACTCCCTCTACAATCAAACGCAATGGTCCTAACAAATGAAAAGTTTCTAGGCTAGCTAGCCTTGCATATATCACTATAATAAACTCTATTTATGTGCACACAATAAAGTATTAAACACACAAAAATGATTATTACATTCACATTTGCCATACCAATTATTAATTATAAAACATTCAATGAGACTTTGAGATATAGAAAGTATTTTAATGTGCGGTCTCTCTCTCTCTCTCTCTCTCTCTCTCTCTCTCTCTCATAACCAAACATGTTAACATAAATAAATCTTTTTATTTATGCATCACATATTAATTGCACACACACAAATAGATAGAGAGAGAAAGAGCAACAATAAACTTGGAGAGAATGATATTCGAAACCGCCAACTTTGCTGGCTATTGACCTTATGCCTTGCCTCTACACAATCACACACAAACCAAAACACCAAAAAATTACGGTCTCTCCCTCTCTCTCTATTTATCTCACATTTTCTAGCTACATTTCACGCCAAGCACACAAAAGGAAAGAGTAACTCTGTGTGTTACATGTGTGTGTGTGTGTGTGTGTGTGTGTGTGTGAGAGAGAGAGAGAGAGAGAGAGAGAGAGAGAGAGAGAGAGAGGGCAACAATAAAACTAACCTCAAGTTGAATAGAGAATAGAGAGAGAGAGAGGGCAACAATAAAACTAACCTCAAGTTGAAAAGAGAATGATATTCGAAACCGCCAACTTTGCTGGCTATCGACCTTGTGCCTTGCCTCTACACAATCACACAAAAACTAAAACCAAAAAATTATGGTCTCTCTCTTTCTCTCCCTCTATTTCTCTCACATTTTCCTAGCTACGTAACTATTTGTGTGTTACATGTGTGTGTGTGTGTGTGTGTGTGTGAGAGAGAGAGAGAGAGAGAGAGAGAGAGAGAGAGAGAGAGAGAGAATGTAGAGAGAGAGCGAGAGAGACATCCATTAATAATCTCAAAGATTATTACATCATTATCTTTATCAATTTCCTTGTTAGAATGCACTTCAATATTTTACTAAAAATGAAGCACTTTTCCTCATAGCTCCTATAATGCCTCTTTGATCAAGAGGAGCTTCATATTGTCATCTAGCCTCTAGGGATCTAACATTATATAAATATACCGAGGATTACCATCATGCCATCCCTACCATGAAATCCATGAACTTCCCATTTTGGGCTGGATTGGTATCCATGGTATCCAGATACACCCAATTGTGGCATCTCGTCAAAAAAGAACGTATGACAATTTGTTATTTTGGTAGATCAACTTTAAAATGTCTAATGATATATCTTTGCATAAAATATAAATAAACTTACATTAGATATCATGATCTTTTTTAGAGAGAGAGAGAGAGAGATGAACAAGAAAAGGAGTGAGAGAGACAAAGATAGTATATAAAAAAACATTAAAATTATAAACTATTCAAATAATTAAAGAAAACTTCTAGCACCAATGGTCACAAAAGAAACACACCCATATTTAATTTCTAATGAATTTATGATTTGGAATACATTTAATAACTTTATCAAATACCGTCGTACTTGATCTTTGTCACTAAAGACCCTATAGTCTATTTCATAAAAATCTATCCAGCTTAGATTTTCTTTAATACGAGGGCTATATTTTAAACTAATTTTTTAAGATGTAAACATATAATAATTATATAAATATCATCCCATCTAGCAGCTGGGATATATTTTAAACTAATTTTTCTAGATGTAAACGTATAATAATTATATAAATATCATCCCATCTAGCAGCTTCAACTCGCTATGGCTCAACCCATCCCCTATAAAAAAAAGCGATGCTCAAACTCTGTAGCCAAATTCACTCTTAAAGGAAAAAGTTCGTGTTAAAAAAAAAATGCGAGTCACCTTTTCCATCTGTGTCAGTCATACATACATACATACATACATATATAGTAAGATATTAACATATGTAAGTAGATGTAAGCCATGGCTCAACCCATCCCCTATAAAAAAAGTGATGTGCTCAAACTCTGTAGCCAAATTCACTCTTTCCTCAAAGGAAAGTGTGCTCCTCAAAGTGTGCTCCTCATGTGCTAAAAAAAAAAGGGAGTCACCTCTTCTGTGTCAAGTCATACATACATTTATAGTAAGATATTAACATATATAAGTAGATGCATGACATATATATCATGTGATATGTAAATAGGCACATGTAATTACCAAAAAAAATGAAAAAAAGCAATGTATAAATAAAAAACATGTATATTTAAAAGAAGGGTCCTATAACAATAAAGGATGTACCTTGAAAAGGATAAATTTTTTATTTGCCTATAATAAAATTTAAATATTGTCTTACCAATTAATCTCTCCATCCTTCCCCCACCTCTCTCTCTCTCTCTCTCTCTCTCTCTCTCTCTCTCTCTCTCTCTCTCTCTCTCTCTCTCTCTCTCTCTCTCTGCGCGCGCGCGTGTGTAGCTGCTACATAGTATGTTGTTTATGTTGCATTATAATAACCATAAATAAATTGTATGCATTCAAAAAAGGTGTTGCCTTCATAATTTGGTGAAATGATAGGGAGGGCCTTGTGTTATACATGTGTAGAGGGATTCGCTAAAGAAGTGTGTGTAGCAAAAATAAGTGCAATATCACCCTACCTTAAGGATTTACATACTTGTTATTAAATCACGTGATGTGCAACTTTATCTCACACATTTACTCCAAAACATCCATCAAGGATGAAAGTTCCATATCTCTAATAAGTACGTATCACATTCTCTCTCCAAAGCATCCATCAAGGATGAACATCCCACATATCTAATAAGTACGTATCATTTGAAATAAAAATTCATATATCTAATAAGTACATATCATTTGAAATAAAAATTCATTTATAATAAGGTGTATAGACGTGTATCACAAAACAATTGGTTATACTCATCACATAACATTTTTGGACACACACACATGTATAGGAGGAGCATAGAAGCAATCGAGTATACATACATGTATATGTATATTAAACATATCCTTATATAAATGCGTATATAAGTGGGTAAAGAGTCTATATTTGCACTTATATGTGTACATGGTAATCATATAAACTACCTATACATATTGTGTACATGGTAATCATATAAACTACCTATACATATGAACATCTATCTATCTCTAGACATACATAAGTACAAACATAGCATACCTATACCTATACACACACACTTTTTTACACACACACACACACAAAGATACACATGTAGATAGGAAGGGACTTGTGTTACACATGTAGAGGGATTTGCTAAAGAAGTGTGTATATGAAAAATAAGTGCAATATCACTCTTAACTTAAGGGTCCACGTATGTGTTGTTCAATCACGTGATGTGCAACTTTATTAACCATGTTTACTCCAACACATGCATCATAGATGAAAGTTTCATCTCTCTAATAAGTACGTATCACATTCTCTCTCCAAAGCATGAAGATTCCACATAACTAATAAGTACCTATCATTTGAAATAAAAATTACATATCTAATAAGTACGCATCGTTTAAAATAAAAATTTATTTATAATAAGATTTGTATAGATACGTATCACAAAACAATTGGTTATACTCATCACACAACATTTTTGAGCTCACACACACATGCATAGAAGCAATCAAGTATACATACATGTATATACAAATTTAACTTATCCATATGTAAATGCATATATAAGTAGGCAAAGAGTATATTTTCACATATATGTGTACATGGTGCTCACCGAGACTACCTATACATATGAACAACATCTGTCTATCAAATTAAGAAATAGAGTCATGCCACAAATTGCTATAAGGTACTATTTTCTTCTTTTTTATAAATTAGCATGTGATTGTGCATGTGTATCCATGTGTGATCTATGTGATACATGTATGTGTGTGTGTGTGTGTGTGCCTTCTTTGTCCTTTCCATGCTACAGATTGCAAATACATAACCTTATAACACATACTTTACAATATACTCTCTTCAAACTCTGCAAAATTTGCTCCACACTCATGATGCCACAAATTGCTATAATGTAACATTCTCCTTTTTTTAAAACAAATTAGCATGTGATTGTCCATGTGCATCCATGTGTGATCTATGTGATACATGTATCTACATGTGTGTGTGCGTGGGTCACCATATTCCGCCTTTGATAGATTCTTGTAAACCCATTGTGTATATGCTCCTTTCCATGCCAAAGTTATTATACAAATGTAAAATATGCATGTGATTCAAAACACAACCCCCCATGATGCTATAACACATACTTCTAATATACTCTTCAAATCCACACAAACATACATGGGTCTATAGATATGTATATGTATTTATGTATGTATGTAGGTAGGTACATGCATGTAAGTATATGTAAATTTGTGTGTTCCTCTTCTACGTATGTTCCTCTGAAATTCCACAATTCTCGCGGTGCGGCGGATAATGGGGGTGAAAAGTTCTCATCTTGATGGCTTAGTCTAAGACTTGCTCTCTATTTAAAAAACATTATACTAACAATTTGTATTTTATCAATTTGTTGTGTGAAATGTACATATGTTGCATGTGGGGTGCATATGTAACAATTTGTATTTTATCAATTTGTGTAACAATTTGTATTTTATCAATTTGTTGTGTGATTTCTCTCTCTTTTGCCCCCACCCACACACACACATCTCTCTTTCTTTTGCTATTACAAATCCAACTCACACCAATGTTGTAGGCGCATCTCAATTGCATCTAGTCTTTCACCATGCTACCATGAGGCCATCATATTCCTTGACACGACCGCCCTTTACTATCTATATATGTATACACACAATATCTCGGCTAGATGGGCACACACAGTCTATTTGGTAGAGAGACGATCTCACAGCTTGCATTAGAAGCTTCCATTAGAAGCATATTTACCGCCCTTTACTATCTATACAAACTGTCGGCCTCATGCACACTACACACAGTCTCTCAGTCATGTAGAGGAGATGCACTTCATTCCTCCTTCATT
Organism: Cibotium barometz; assembly: GCF_041138505.1. Classification (NCBI taxonomy): domain Eukaryota; kingdom Viridiplantae; phylum Streptophyta; class Polypodiopsida; order Cyatheales; family Cibotiaceae; genus Cibotium; species Cibotium barometz. The sequence continues at coordinate 20,795,249 of NC_141074.1, read as the reverse complement.
CTCTCATGCACACACAGTCTGTCTCATCGCCAAAGCGATGATCTCATAGCTTGCATTATAAGCTTCAATTAGAAGCATATTCGCTGGCATGCTACCACCGCCCACAACTATTTATATACACACACACAGACTGTTGGCCTCATGTGCACTACATTCTCTCTCTCTCAAAACACACACATATATTGCGTTTAAAACCAATTAGGAGAGATTCTCTCTCTCTCAAACACACAATTAGGAGATGCACGTCACGCACCACCATATTCATATCATTTACACTCTGAATCTGTGATTCAACAGAGTGTTGCCTACAAATGTTAAAAAGCACGCATATAGTTTTGAAGTTGAGTCATAAACGACACAACACATACTTACTTAATTATGCAATATTTTGCTTAACTAAATATTTATTAATCACGCTTTATTGCCTGCGTTGATCACACCATTTTTCTATTATGTGTTCATCCTTAATGCAGAACCTGGGTGCTCTTCTGTTGCATATGGTGCTTCCAGATTTAAAAAAAGAGGAACCGGCCGATTATACCTTACGCATACGTCTCTCTCCCGCATGCTCTGTGCTTCCCTATGAACCAATTAAAAAAAAAGATAGAGTGGAAAAGCTTACTTGCTTCTGTAAGTGGGGAAAGGTGTAGAGTCTAGCACTGCCAGCCTGTATAACAAAACACACAATCAGAATAGCGACAGAGAGAGGCTAACCTTACAGAGATAGCGAAGAGAGAGGCAAGCCTTGCAGCAGTACCAGTCAAACACATGCGTCATCGTCCAACACACACACACACACACACACACACAGAGAGAGAGAGAGAGAGAGAAGTAATCCCCAGCAGTAGCGAGCCGTTCGAATGGTAGAGGAGATGCATGTTTGAATGGTAAAGGAGACACAGTCAAGCAAATTTGGATCGAGAAGGATGACGGCCTTTGCAACGCGGTCTAGAGAGGGAGAGTGGCAGCGATGAAGACGGATTAAGGAACTTCAATGTTCTGTGCAAACGGCTTGCATGGAAGTTTCTCTGCAAATGGCCTACATGCAAGGAAGGAGGGTGGTGGCTGGCAGACGGATGTAGGTGGTGGAGCCTAAGGTGCATGGACGTGCACAGCGCCAGGTGGAGCCCAATTACTCTAAAAATAAGACATGTGGCAGCAAAGAAGGAGCCCATTTATATATATATATATATATATATATATATATATATATATAGATATATAGATATAGATGCTTCCCAACGAACCAAAAAAAAATGGTAGAGTGCAATATCTTTAAAATTAAAAATAAAAAAATGGTAAGAGTGCAATATCCTACCTGTAAGTGTGTAGAGTCTAGTGTTGTCAGCTTGCACAACAACAAAACACACAGTTAGAATATATAGAGAGAGAGAGAGGTAGAGAGAGAGAGAGAGAGAGGCTAACCTTGGAGAGATAGCAAAGAGAGAGACCAACCTTGCAGTAGTACCTGTCAAACACATGTGTCAGTGTCCAAGAGACAGAGAAGGCAAACCTTACAAAAATGGCAAGAGAGAGAGGAAGGGAGCAATACCTGTAGGTCAAACACGATACCAACGTTAGGAAGCAAGAGAGAGAGAGAGAGAAGTAACCCACAACAGTAGCAAGGGTTATACATAGATGCCACCAGTCCCACTTTACGGATGAAAGGCTGACTCTTTGACACTCTAGTCACACTAACACTGATGCACGCAGCCCCCCCAACAATATCCTTGATAGATTTATAGCAACTGAAGAGGCAAAGAATACTCATGCTATTATGCGCCTAATCCACAATAAATCATCTCTACCACAAATATTGAACTTCCAGATCACCCATGGTTTTGGGGGCACTCTTCCAAGCTATGACATACAATTAGAGGGCATGGCTCTGTACTCACGTGGTTTACAACACAGATGGATAGACCACCACCCCTCCAATACGATCGATCCACTCGCCCCCTCACTAGTTTATCAATTGATCAAGAGGAATTGTATGCTCCACCTTGACCTACTTTAGTGGCACATTAGGGATACCTAGATCAGCCCACCTCACAAAGATGAAATTCCACCATGATACATTTCTAAAACTCACAGAGGACAGTTTCATCAAGAGGACAAAATACATGGACATAATCATGTCCCATGCCGTGTTATAGAAGAAACAAAAACAAGCAGTAGCTATGATCCAAGCTGGATCAAACACAGGCCTTTGCTCAAGTGGGATCAAGCGAGCGTTGGCGCAGAAAACAAAGAAGAAATAAAAACCCGTGCGCGGAGTCTTGTGAGGCATCGCAGGCAACTGGATGGAAGAAGCATCCTGGCAATGTTTGGAGAGGCTCACCCTGCTTTTTGTTCCTTCCACTATAGACCTTATACACATCTTTCACAAGGTGGGATGCTCCCTCAGCCCTCTCCCTCTGTTGAACATTTTACACACAACTTGTGTACATGTAATATAAGGTAGGTAGCCGATTCCACGCGCTGCATTTGCATGCCTTTGAATCACACAAATTTTTGGGAAATTGCCTAGAAGACGTTTGGCAAGTTAGTATATCCAAATGACGTTCATGGAACTCTCTTCTCATAGGTTATATCCATTTTGGATACATTTTAGTGGAAGTATTTTTTCGTATTGCCATATGTAGGGGTGAGATCACGTTAGAAAATGCCCCTTATATCCTTGACTGGTTATATCGGATGTGAAAAACTATAACATGCCCTTGGCGTGTCTCAGAACATGTAAAAGCGTGTTTCTTTACATCTAACTGGGCATATATACTTTTGTGGCCTTACTGAAGGTTTGTGCTAAGCTTAAAAACATGGCGAAGTTGCTCGAATGGATATGGAAAGAGATACTTTTGTTTTGGCAGCACGCTAGTTGATATGTATGCCGAATGTGGTAAAGCACAACACGTGTTCACCAAATTGCCAGTTTGAAATGTAGTCCTTGGAATGCACTTATAGCAGGGTATGCCAATGGTGAGGAAGTATTTGAATGTTTTGATCAAATGCACAGCTTCAAGGCATCCCTCCAGATGCTATCACATTTTTGTGCGTGTAGCTTGAAACTTGTGGCAGTTTAGGGGTCATAGAAAATGGCCAAGAAATCCATGCCGAGATCAAAAGAAAGAGTTTTTGCTCATAGATGCTGCTGTTGGTAAGACTTTGTTGGATATGTATGTCAAATGTGGCTCACTTCAGCAAGTGTCCACAAGCTCCCAGTTCAAGATGTCTCATGGACATCTGTAGTCATGCGATATGCTGAGCATGGTAACATAGAGGAAGCATTGAATTGTTTTGAACAGAAGCACAGTTACATTATTTGCGGTTAGAAAGCTTGTGGATGAAGATAATGGCCAAGAAGTAGATGTTTTAATCAAGAGGAGGCTGAAAGAGGTGTTGCTATTGGAAACTTCTTGGATGAAATGGATCTTCCATGCATGTCACCCGTCAAAATAGAAGAATTATTTTGACAAGCTTCCAGGTTAGAGACAAAGTTTCATGGAATATATTGATTGCATGGTATGCTGAACATGTTCATGGTCATGGAGCCCTCAAGAAATTTGAACAGATGTAATTGATTGGATGTTGTCACTTATGTTTGCAGCTTGAAAGCTTGTGGCACCGTAAGAGCCTTAGATATGAAATCACTAGAAAGAGTTTATTGGAAATAGAACTTGTGATTAGCATCCCATTGGTGGATATGTATGCTGAATGTGGCTCCCTTGCAATGGCATATCAAGTGTTTGACAAGCTTCTGGTCCGAGAAGTTGTCTCATTGACTTTGCTTCTAGCTGGACATGGGTATGGGGAGGAAGTCAATGAAAAAATGCCACCAAAGGCTATCTATCCAGATGTGGTCACTCTTGATAGCATTTTGGAAGCTTGTGCCAATGTAGGAGCCATAGATAAAGGCCAAGAAACACATGTTGAGATGGGAAGAGAAGGCTTTTCAAAAAGGGACCTTGTTGTGGGCAACACTTTGGTTGATATGTATGCCAAGTGTGGCTCACTTTCTAAAGCACAAAACGTGTTTGATACTAGATAGACTTCCTATTCATGATGTGAATGCATTTATTGTAGGATATGTTGGACACGTGCATGGTGAGGAACACTCAAGTGGTTTGAACAGATGCAACTTGAGGGTGTGTCGCCAGATGCTATCACATATGTAAGCAGCTTGCAAGCTTGTGGCAAGACTGGAGGCATAGATAAGAGTGAGGAAATTTTTACCGTTGAAAAGGAAGGGAGATCTATATGTTGGCATCACCTTAGTGAGTATGTATGCCAAATGTGGCTTACTTGCCAAACAATGTGGCTTACTTGCCAAAGCACACCAACAAGTGTTCCCAATTCGAGATGTAAGTATGTGGAATGCTTTAATTTTAGTGTTTGTTGATCATGGATGCCGTGAGGATGCAATCAAATGTTTTGAATAGATGCAACTTGAGGGTGTCTCTCCAGATGCTGTCACACTTCATTGCAGCTTGAAAGCTTGTGGCAGCATTGGAGTTGGTCAAGTGTTGCATGCGAGGATCTCTCAAAAGGGCATTACCTTGGAAAGAAAGTTACAGTTTGCAACACCTTAGTTGATATGTATGCCAAATGTGGCTCTTGACAAAATTTTAGTCAGAGATGTCTCATGGACTATTCTTATTGCAGGTTATGTTGAACATGGTTATTGTGTGTAAGCACTCAAATGACTTGAGTGCATGCATCTTGATGGTGTCTCCCCTAATGTGGTCACATTTACTTCCTGCTTGAAAGCATGCTGTAGCATAGGAGCGCTATATCTTAGGCCAAGAATTGCATTTTTGAGATTGTTAGACAGGGGTTACAAGAAAGAGATCTTGTGGTTGGCAATGTTGTAGTGGATATGTACAACAAATGTGGCTCTCTTACTCTGGCTCAGGAGGTTTTTGATGGGCTTCCAGTTTGTGATATAGTGTCATGGAATGCGCTCACTAGTGCATTTGCTCAGCAAGGAGGGAACGACAATGTTTTTAATGCCTTTGACAGAATGATAGGCTATATTACAAGGCCACCTTTTCAATTGTACTTCGTTTGTGCAGTCAAATGGCCCTTCTTTATAAAAGCCAGGTGTACTTTGAGGCAATGATGATATGGTTCTGACATTAGAACACCATGCTTGCATAACTGGTCTTCTTTGTCTTGTTGGTGAATTATGCAAGGCGGTAACAATTATTAAAGAAATGCCACTGCGTCCTAATCCTTCTTACTGTCTCACATCAAGTAAGAGGAATCACTCGTGAGACATTGAGAAGGGGAAAGTGCACTGCTGAGAGTGGTTAAGGATAGGAATGAAGAAATTGTGTTTGTGATGTTGTGAGGTAAGACCAATCAGGTCTTGCCACATGGCAAGAGCGCAACTGTTGTAGTCATGCGATGCATGCATAACTACTCACTTTTGTATATATTGATGTCTCATGAAATAAATGTTCTTGCCTAATGCCCCCGTATTCTGAGACAGGGATTCTCCGTTTCACCTCTCATTGTGTGTGGGGTCCTCCTGGGAGCTTCTGTGCGCCAGGCCCCCTCTCTCTCTCTTTCCTTCTCGAACAGGTGGCACTTACAAGCCTGCCGTACGCACCCGGTGCATATCAGCCACAGAGCGATGAAGATGGCTTAATTGAGCCCAACAAATGCACAGGAGATAAAAGTGACCCCCTGCAACAAGAAGCAGACATTACCCTGCAGCCCACAAGTAATCCAAAAGATAATGGTGATGACCTCCCACCGAAAAGAGGAGTAGAAGAGGGAAAATCTCAGCCCAAAGAAAAGGCAAAGGCCCACTCCTGCCGAGTCAAGGAGATGCAAAAAGACAAGACCTGCAGCCCCAAGATCGTGGGCGCATAGCAACAGAAGAGGCCTGCATGATGTAGAGGACGACCTACAACAGCCCCAAATTGAAGGGCAGATGAAGATGAGGGCAAACTCCAGCCCGTGAAAGGAGAAACACATAGGCGACCTCCTGCCATCAACTGGAGATGGAATCACAGGCCTACTCAGGCCAAGCAAAGGAGATGTTGAGAGCATTCTCGCTCTTCTGCACATCAAAGATTTCCATCCTGTGGCATGCTGTAGAGGTACATTTTTTTCTGAAGTTGTGTTTTCATTTAATGTGTATTCTCAGATTGCTGTTACATGCAACGCCAAGACCTTATCCGAGGGTTAAGAAGACGACCTCCCGTCTTCTGTGCATCACCATAAATACAATCTTTCATCCTAGGGAGAATTTGCTTCCTCATGATCTGGACATGTCGGAGTGGACAATAATGCACAGGGATCATCTCAAGGAGATGATGCAAGTGATGAGGAGAACGAGGAGAACAAGAGGCAGATGATAGCGCTACTGATGATCCACCTGATGAACAAGTGGAAGGAGAAGGAGATGATCACGAAAAGGGTACATCACATGATGACGATGATCGGGAAGACCTAGATGAGGCAACCGACTCAGAAGAAGACAATAGCAATGGAGATGAAAGACAAGACGACAATGAAGATGATCAGCCTATCAAGGAAGAGCAAGAAGGACACAACGATGATTAAGATCATGATGAAGGTGATGTTACATAAGCAAGAAGGAAGTGACGAAGATGGGGATCAAGATGGAGATTCCACTGAAGATTTTGATGGCGAACAAGATGATGAGGATCAAGATGAAGCTGCCGATGGTGGCGGATCTGAAGATGATGATGATTGCAGCGACAAGCATGCGGATTCAGGACAAGATAATCGTGAAGATGATGTGTATGGCCTTGAAGTTGTAGCTTTTCATAATGCTGTGGATATGGTTTTGTTTTTCATTCCCTTGAGGGGGAGTGATATGGTTCAAGGTTATGAAAAAGTTTTTGATCTTAAATCTGCTCCTTCAAAGTTAGCCTGTGAAGATAAAAGCATATCTATTTCTCTTCATCACAATTGAAGCCCAACTTGATCTCGGTTAGATGCATCAATCATAATGTAATTACGTATAGCATATAGATTAGGAAATTGCCAAGCACAGCAAACAAGCATGCATCTCTTAGCTGTTTGATAATAATATTCAATACCCTATCTGCAAGACCTCAATGGTCTTAAGGGGGAGTGTTGTGAGGTAAGACCAATAAGGTCTTGCCACATGGAAAGAGCCCAACCGTTGCAGTCATGCATAACTGCAATAACGTTCTTGCCTAATGCCTGCGTACTCTGAGAGAGGGTGAGACAGGGATTCTCTGTTTCACCTCATGTGCAACTTTAAATTGAAATGTTGGCATCATGAGGAATGAGAGGGTATAGTTCTTGCCTCGTCCAGTTGTAATTGTTCCAACACAACAACTTGAATCCCATTTAGATGCTTGGCATGAATCATTGGGTTTGCTGGTAATGGAGCTTCAAGCAACAAGTATACACATGTGCGTGTATGCACACAAGAATAAAGCAACTCGACATCTTCTTGTAACACGCGGAAGCTCTGGGGGTCTTCTTTCAACCCTAAACATTCCTGAGAACATGCTGATGCAAAACGCAGACATGAAGAGAGAGTAGAGAGAGAGATATGCTGGAAATTCAGTATATTAATATGGTACAAAAAGGTACAAAAAGGTACTCAGTCCACAGCCCTCAGCCTTTGAGAAGCTTAACTCAGTAAGAAGCCTAGATTCAGAGTGCAGCCTGCAACCGATGAGGTCCATATTGTAACGGGAGAGTTCTTCATCTTGGGTCGCTGTAGCCATGACTTCCCTCTTTTTAAGCACCAGATCATCTTTCATTTCTCTTATGATCTCAAAAGTGTCTTCCTCCACGTCGTCCATTTTATCAACCAGAAGTTCATTTAGCTCTTCTATCTTGGCCAACAACAGTTTACTGGTGTCCTTTAGAGCACTCCGAATCTACATCATCAAGCAATTTTTCAGACCATGTACCACATCAATTGGTTTACTTTGAAAAAGCATTAAATTTCTATTAATCCAAGCAATCCAAAGAAATACTGATTTGATCACATTCCACAATTTAGATAAACAACCATTTGCTTCCCCCAGTAACACTTGCTTCCATGTGAGATCTTGAGGGTGAGTGGGAGAAATACATTTTTTCAAAAATGAGAGCGTTAGTTGGATTTTTTGACAGTGCATAAGCAGATGGGGAATAGTTTCTCTCTCTTTGTTGCAACTGTGAAATAGCCCATTGCCTATCTCGATTAGAGCTGCTCTATTATTGGTCCATAATGCATGGTGCAGTACAAGCCATATTAGACAGGACATTTTAGGAGGGACATGTTTAGATCATATGTTCATGAACCTATAATTCCATTGATGCATGTTCCAGCTGATGTTCCATCTTTTGTTGAGTTTATAGTATAATTGTGGGTCGCAATTTCTGAACCTTGGAATAGGCAATAGGGAGTTCTGATTTTTCCATACAAATGTCCTAGGCAATAGCACTCCTTTGGACTAAATGTATTGAGCATCGTGATTGTGCCAGAGTGTTATTTTCTACAAGATCAGCGTTACATCTTTTGCATTTAGCTTGAACTTTTGTTTTAACATCTCTCGAGAAATCCAATTTTGCTTAGTGAAGTTTCATATGTCTTCCCAGACTGAGATGCCCTTGTTAGAGAGTTTTTGAGCAGTCTTATACATTTGCGAAGGGACAATCCTGACATACAATTGAAATTCAAATTGAATCTTGATGATAGATGCCTTCTGTCAGCCTGAGATTTTCATTAATTTAATTTCATTTTAACTCTGTTCCAGGATGCCCAGAGTCTTTTGACCAGAGGGCTACCCTTAGGCTTGATGGGGATCTTGCCGAAGTACAGGGTCAAAGCCAGTAAATTCTTCCACCTGTTACATTCTTGGATAGAGAAGAGGGAGGAATCCCTATGAAGCAGTAGGGCCCAGTCCTCTGAGGGGTTCAGAAAACTTCTTATCATTTGAAAAAGTATTTGTTAATTACTATTTTTACTTCTCGTAATCTAGATAAGACTAGATAAAGCTCCATTTTGGGATTACCTGAAGTCATGGATACTCTCCCTCCTTATGTCAGGACGGTGTGGACTCATCATGTACTGGCTTTCAAGTATGTAAAAATCTTAAGACAGAAAACCTTTAACGATTCAAATATTGGTAAGAACTTGAAGAAGCTTACCAAATCAATCATTCTCAATAGTTAATGTTGTTGTAACCAAGCCTTTTTCTCATTTTTTGTGGATGAGTCTTTATGACATATAGTTACATCCATTGTTCTATTCTTCCTTTTTGGAGGTTTTTTTATGAAAGGCACTACAAAACACTAAGAACTTTTGTAATTCTTTTGGTTTCACTCACACACAGAGACACACACACACACACACATAACGAACAAAGGAAAGGTGTACACTTGCAAAAGCGGGAAATAAGAACTCGTAAAGAGTTTCGCGATTAATGTGAAAGAAAAAGATACACCAAAGAACAAGGCTAGGATCTTATTTTATAGGTCAAGGTTAACATCTACAACTTTGACCTTGATTTAATGCATCTGAAGTGTGTTCACACACAAAACCACACACACACACACACACACAAGAGTGTTCACACGTATCCCCCTTTAGGTCATGAGTGGCTGAACTCATGACACAAATGAAACATGCATGTCCTATGGGAAGGTCTTACCTCAAGAAGCAATGTCTACTTGCCCAAAGTGGATAGGAATTGAGCTTGACAAGGAGTAGGAGTCATGGACTACAATCCAGACATGCCTAGGTCTAAGCCCTCAGTAACCATTGCCACCACATAGCATTAAATTATAGCTTTTGTTAGGCAAGTTTCTTATGTCCAAATCACGGTAGAAAATAAGACACCTTTAGGAATTTATAAGTGTAGATGGGTTGGAAATATATATTCTATTTAGACCTAGAAATTTAGAATTTGGGGTAAATCTTTTGGATTTCTTAAATAAAATAATAGTACCTAATGTATTTTTAGCAAATTTTTCTTAAAAACATCAAAAAATCATAAAATGTTGGGAATTTTTTTTAAAAATTAAAATGTTAAAATAGCCCAAAAAATTTGGAGACCTTTAAGAAATAGCCATTGGACAATAAATAGCCCCTAATTTTTTCCATGTGCCGAATTCTCTACCCCTAGTTATTTATCCTTGAAAAGGGTTATGGTTTTCACTTCCCCTGATCTAGATAAGATAGGGTTTAGCTCTATTTTGAGATTACCTGCAAATATGGACACTCTTCCTCCTTGTGCCACAGAGGTGTGGATTCATCCTATAGTAGTGGCTTTTAAGTACGTGAAAACCTTAGGTTAAAAAGCTTCTAACTATTTAGATATTTGCAAGAACGAGCTTAATAAATCAGCCATTCTTAGTAGTCAATGTTGTTGTAAAGGTTTTTTTTTTTGTCCTTTGTGGATGAGTCTTTAAGGAATATCGTTATTACTAGTTGTTGTATTTTCTGTTTTGTTTCCCTTAAAGAGATATTCATGAAAGACACTAAAATTTTGAGTTTTTTGTTTGATTGACAAAAGGCATCTTTGATTTTGTTATTAATTGAGAAGAGTCAAGGCATTCCCTCTCAGTAATAGAAGGTAATAGTTCTAAATAAGGCCTCTTTAAAACTTATGGTCTACATATGTAGTGCTTCTCTATCTCCACCTCAAGGATGCATAGTCCATCTGCTATGTCTACTCTAGTGGCTCTCCTAGTCTTAGTGTGGAGCCTATGTGAGGATACTATGATTTTCCCAATAGTTATCTTCTCATGGCATTTGATATGTGGATGTACGCAGACTGCAGATGAAGCCATCCCTTGTGAGCCTCTTAAAATGATATCTATAGAAGGCCATCTCAGTGCCCAACTCCTCTGTTGATGTGATTAGTGTATGTACGTCCAAAGAGTTCTAACTAGGTGGCCTTGTTGATTTCCTTGTGTGATCTTGAGGAAGGGGATCATATTGTAGAGGTGGTAAGTGGTCCATCTGTAGGCCATCAAACCAAGATGGATCACCTTGCTTTGCTAGATTATGCCAAGAGGACATCATCACTAAATTGGGACATCTAAGCATGTGGGCCATCTCTTGTCCTCTCCTAATGTATGCAATGGTTTGAAAGAGGGCATCCACGACCATTGGTGGTGTTTTAAACTCTGCCCTTGCAATACTTATCATGCGTGAGAACATTATGACCTAGGGTCTCTCGATTCTCTCCTTAAGGGCTTGCCATATATGAGTGCTGGAGTGGCTGAGATGACAAGTAAAAGAAGTCCTCTGATTTTTTAGAAACAAAAGGAAAATTTTATCAAGTAAGGACAATGTTTTAAATGTGGCAAATAAGTACATTGAGATTACTTCCAGTAAGAGATCTTCCAACAAGGATAGTAGCAAATCAAATAGATTAAAGACAAAGAAGCAACTATTGTCAGACTAGTTCCTAGCCTTCTTGGCGAGAGATGAATCAATAGACTTGTGTCACACTTAGGGGAAGATTAGAGCCCAAGAATCTTTAAATTTATTTGACTTCAATACCTAGCCTTCTTGGCGAGAGATGAATCAATAGACTTGTGTCACACTTAGGGGAAGATTAGAGCCCAAGAATCTTTAAATTTATTTGACTTCAATACCTGGGAAAACTTCAGCTCTCCTGAGTTAGTGGCCAAGCTGGGTATTAAATAGATGAGATGGGTCCTTAGTATGATACATTTATGGCTTGCCCTAGCATGTCCGTAGATGGTACTCCTATCATTGGCTCACTTTGCATTCATATTGAGTCTCATGCCTTTGGAAGGGTGTATTGTGTAGCTCGGTATATCATGGTTTCATAGAGTCAAAGCCACATTGGATGCCTACAATAGAAAGATTACCTTTATTCATAAGGGCAAGGACATTGTTCTTGATGTAAAATTTAAGGAAGAATCCATCCTTGTTGTATTTGTAACTTCTATTTTTAAAGTAACTAAAAGAAATCCTTTAGTGTACCTAGTTTTTGTGAAAGAGAAGCAACACAATGAGAACTCTAAAGGCTCTCATAGCTATATAGGCATCAAATAGATTTTCTAAGAGATTACAAAAATTCTTTTTCAAAATCTTTACTAGGAATGTTACCTCCTGAAAGACCCAAAGATCATTACCCGTCGAGGGGATGATTATGTTCCAAATTAATTATTGTTGGATAAAATTAATTATTGTTGGATAAAATTAATTATTGTTGGATAAAATTAATGAATACATGGGGATGAGGGATAATATATGAAGCATAGCATGGAAATGGGTGCTAAGATCTAGGAGGATAAAGTCGTAAAATACTAGCATGCAAAAATGCTAGTCAATAGTAAAAGAATGTAAGAAGCCACGAGTAATCACAATAGAGAGATAATTAAGGAGTGAGCCTACTTTAGTGAGAAAATCAAGGAGAGAATTATGGGAAGGTGGAGATGATTTTGGAGGCAGATTCGCAACCTCATCTATGATGTAACCGAGATTGTACTTATGCCTATTTGAGAGGCAAGATCTAATGGAAATTTATCACATCATTACGCTGATCATTTGCAGATTACTCTGTTTATTGATAATCACTCGATGTTGTGCATGGTTAGGATTAATCCACCATGATGATCCTTATCTTCAATCTGCCATGAAATTTAACATGGTATCAGGGCGTTGTCATCCTGTCTTTGCCACCTGAGCCATCATTTGCACTTGTGTAGATCTGCAGCTCAGTGCTTGGATACACGTGTGCAACCTGCTTTAGTCTCATGTGATCTATTAAAATGTTACTGCGTATGAGGCCACGTTAAGTTCTTCTACCTGCTGCCTACCGACCGTAATCACTGCCGCTCTTTCCTGACAATCTTCTACAGCTATTGTTTGGTGTGCTTGTTGTCGCTTGCCCGTCACACTGTCACCTATTGCACGACGATGATGACTGGATTTGGCACCCGTAGAGCCATTGTTATCTAATGCCATATCATCACCTACATCATCAAAGCTCCCTCCACTTCAGCCATGCAAAGGCTATGTGCCTTGTTCGTCTCAGTTAGGGTGCCCACAACTGCTGCAAACCATCTTTCCATCCTGCAGCACTTACTCCGCGCTCCACCTTGTCATGTCAACTCCATGTGCCACCTTGTCTTTTGATTGGCGCGCTACTTCAATCATTCGGCGTCTGAGATCAAGTATATCAGCATCAAGTTATAATCCAAATGCGGAATTAGCCAATGACCCAATTAGACAACCTATGTGCTAATAATCAATGACCTGCTGAGAGTGCTGGGAGTCAATAACCTATTGCTAAGAGTTAGCTATCTGAATCAACTTTGTCTGAATCAACTGTCTGATTCAACTATCTAAATCAACTGTCTGAAACAGTTGTCGAAAATCAATTGTTGGAGTCAATCGTCGAAATCAGATCTTATTCCACATTTATGCTCATGCATATCTAATTTTGGAAGGACTCATTACTTCAACCATTTGGAATTAATATTTACATTAATCAATTATGCTCTTGTAAAGAGACTAGACACTGCTTCTCTGAGGTAAGACCTTCCCTAATGGCCACCAAGATAGATAAATTTGAAGGGACAAGCTTTCATACATGGCAGACCAAGATCAAATTTACATTAATGAAAAAGGTGTTGTGGAGCATTACTAATGGAAAGGAGAAGAATCCTACCACTAGGGAGGGAGAAGCATTGTGAGTTAGCAAGGTTGAAAAAGCTCTTGCCATCCTAACATTGGGTATAAGTGATCAGCTTATCCATCACACAGATGGAAAAAGCACTTTAAATGAAGCTTGGGAAGAGTTGGCCATATTATTTGGTGCTCAAGCTAAGAGCTCCAAGATTAGCCTTCTAATTCAATTCTTTGAACTTAAACAAGGGAGAGCCTATTACCTGTCACTTAAATCTAATGAAAAGACTAACCACATGCTTATAGGGATTAACCTAACTATGGAAGAGGATATATACATTACATTATTGTTAAAAAGTTTTCCCCATGAGGACTATGGCAACATAGTCACTACCCTCACCAACTTGCCTTCTCCAACACTAGCTGACATCAAACACCACTAGCACCATTTTGCCTATATTCTAAGATGAGGCCTACTTCATAAAGAAGCACTTCAATAAGGGATCTACATCGAAGCCAACATTCAAAGACAAGGAGAGAGTAAGTGCCACTTCTGTTGTAAGCTTGGATGAGAGAGATTGTTACACCAAGAAGAGGGTATCAACAAACTTGGTGGAGGATGAAGATGAAGAAGAACCTACTGATACTATGGCTTCTCATGAGGCCAATTTCGCTAACATTGAATGGGCCCTCTAAGTTCTCATATAGATCCTAACACATATGTAAATCATATATGCCAATTGTATCCTCTCATTTTGTAAACCAATAGGCCATAATTGGAGTGAGATCTTAGGAGTCTATTGCCAATGCAACTAAAGTGAGTTTCTGGTTGGGGTCATAGGTGTTGTCATTTGCTGAGGGTTGGCAAGCCATGAAGCTTTCCATGGATTACTGCTCGGGTTGTGGGTCATCAATTTGAGGGAGGGATTGTTAGATAAAATTGATGAATACATGGGGATGAGGGATAATTGTTAACCAATATAACGCCCCAAAGACACTCCCAAGTATTAAGCTTCAAAGGATAGACAAGAGGATCTTGGTTAGTTGGCCAATCCATAGAGAGCCTTGTAACTATGTTTTGGGTGCCTCAGGTTGTCACTTACTCCTAGGTGGCCTCGTGGGAAAGGGCTTGGAACTATAAAAGCCCATTTCTCTTTTTTGTAACTCATTCTCCCATTTATGCAATAGAAGTGGAGTGTTATCTCTCTCCCTCTCTCTTGAAACTCTAATCTAGCATGTGTGATGTGCTTAGGGTTAGGGTTTGGGAGTGATTAGTGCTAATCACTTGTTTTCTCATGCTTCCCTCCTTCTTCTCCTCTCTCTCTTGCTTGAGTGATTAGGCTAACCAATATGATCCTTTTCCGTGGAGATCCCACATGATCTTCGCGAGATAGCTTGCATCACCTGTTGGATTAGAGCAACCACCTCGGTGTGACAACAAGTGCAGAGGGATGGCGGTGAAACGAGTGGCTACGGTGGAGCTCTTGAGCCTAGCTTGAGCTTGGGGGATAGGCAACTTCCCACGACACGTTAGGGTAGGGTTTCCTTAACATTTTTGGCACCGCTGCTGGGGAGTTTAGAGGCTAGTGTGACAAGGGAGTACCTAAGATTAGAGAGGTTGAGGGGGTTGATTGGGAGTACTCTGATGTAGCCTGACAAATGACGGGTGAAGAAGTAGCCAACGTCGAGGGTATATCTTTAGTATGGATCGTTGGCTGCTGTTGGGGGGGGTCAGAGTTTATCGTGAAGCTTTTTCTTCCCTTTCTCTTATGCAATCATTGTTGTGGCGGAGGCCACTTTGGGTCTCCATTGAAGGGTGGGAGACTACAAGGTGACAAGAGTTGGGAGTTGGTGCCTTGGTGATTTGGGGACCCAAATGTAGCGATTACCCTCATAGAAATGTTGAGCCTGTAGTAGAGGTTTTGGGATCCACCGAGAAGGTGTTGTTGGGCAAGGCAGAGGGTGTGATTGAGGATAGTGGGGCCTTGGAGAGCGGTTGGGTTGGTGTTTGTCATGTACCCTATGGGCTTGTGGTTGCCTACGAGGGGGGCAAGGAGCTCGGGGTGCTGGAGTATGAGGATGAGAGTTGGATCGTTGGGGGATCCATAAAGTAAAAGTGCCCTCATAATATCCTTCCGTGTTTAGGAGCATTTTAGGTACCCATAGTCGTGAAGGCATTCCTTGTGTGCGTTTGTTAGTGCGGTTAGGAGCATTAGTGTGGTTAGTTTTTTGTGGGGGGTTAGCAGCATGGGTGGCTTGTGAGAGGTGGGATTGGGCTACTGCCGAGCGGGGTAGGGGGGAGGATGTGAGAGGTGGTTTTATGTTTGGGGTGATGAGTGGCCTCTTTTTGAGTGATATGGATTTGTGTGGGTTGGAGGGTTGAATGACGTTGGTGAGTAGAGTGGTGACTTCTTGGCATGGGGGAGCAGCGAGTATGGGTTCTTCATCCATCATGAGAGGATAGTAACTTTGCTGGAGGCCAGCTGTAGGGTAGTGAATGTTACACTGATTGTGTCCCATCTAACCCCTTCCGAGGAGTATCTCTTCGTGTATTGTTCCTGCAGGAATCACAGAAAACTTCCCTTCCAAGGGATTATTTACAATGTAGATCAAAAGTGTGACTGTGCCTAAGCAGTGAACTTCTTTAGATGCCACTATGCCTAAGCAGTGAACTTCTTGACATGCCACTATTGTGACCTGGCAAGAGTCTCTTTCAATGGGGGTTTTCCAATGGAAAGCCATGTCTCATGAGACATTAGGTTGTAATTAGACCTTGTATCTACAAGAGCTAATTTTGGGGCGAAGCTCATCGGGGTGGTCATTCCTAAACATAACCAAGAAGGCTTCACCTCCCATTCTTTTTCTTTGAGGTCTACAACTTGGACCATGTTGACCACTATATTTGTCTACCTAAGTTTGGCTTGCCTCGCTTTAGCTTTTGTTGGGCATCTTGTTTCATTTCTTCGTGGTCCTTTTTTCTTTGTTTTTTGTCGTGAATGTTCCTTAGGGTAGTTTCCCCTGCCTGTAGAGTTGGCATGCAATGAGTTGGTAGGGAGATACTTGTTTAATCAGGCGTTGGGAATGTTCCTTGTTTAGGAGAGGGTCCACTGGTAAGCCATTGTCTAGAAAGTGTGCTACCTCCTCACCCCACTAAGGAATTAGACATAATTTGAATAGGGTGGCATCTGATAAATCATCAGCAACTCCCACTAGCAGCTTGCCGTTAGGGATTCTTAACATGTAGTCTACCAAGACATGCAGTGAGCCCTTCCTCACTGTGAGACGGTGAAGTCAAACTCAAGTAAGATTAGCAGCCACCTAGTGATTCTTCCTGTTGTACAGGGCTTGTTTACCAGGTATAGAAGAGCTTGATGGACTACAAAGATGATGAATTTAGTTGCTAGAAGATAATGGTGAAACTTCTTAATGGTGTAAACCATGGCCAACCCTACTGCACATTGGAACCTTGTTAAAAGGTAGTCCAAATTTATGGAATGACCTTCGGGATTGAATAGAACACAAACTATAGGCTTCTATAGAGGATGGCACTACCTCAAATTCCTTGGATGAATTTGAGCCCAATAATCCTAAACTACTCCATCACTACAACCCACAACCCAACAACGCACCAACAATTCAAGTCAATGTGTTGGGTCACTACTTTAAAGGTGATAACACCAACGCCACTTTGCCCATTTCCTATAATAGACATGTGGTCAAAGGCATCCTCGATGATGGTGCTGGCATAAGCATCCTCACACAAACATGCTGGGATCATACCACATTGGTCATCAAGTTCACGTACGAGAAATCTACAAAACCCCTAGGCATAGTGCATGACCTCAAAGTAAAAATCTGTGACATGAAATTCCACCTCACATTTGTGGTCATGGACTTTTGTAATGCCACCTATGATAGAATCTAGGGTAGATCCTTCATGTCACAAACACAATTGATCCATGACTGGGACACAAACTGATGTCTACCTCTACAAAGGGTATCAAACACTTAAGGTCAATTTATATACTTGGCACTCACATCCCATGGCCAAAGCTCCCTTTGCTGAAGACTTTGTGACCACCGCCAGGAGAAATGATATCTTTGTTTACAATTCTTATCATCAATCCCTTGATGATGCGCGGGTGCCATCCATGGTCGCTTCTGTCATTAGTGAGATGAAGTCCACCATGAGTGGTTTAAAATCCTTGCTATACTTGTGATACCCTCCGAGATCACAAACTTGGCACACAATTTGTGCTCCCAAATGGCCAGACCCTCGATGAATCCTACAAAGCCATTGCCTCGCTTAACACTTTGAGTGTAAGTGTAGCTTCACAATGTGAAACAACTGCCTCGGTTTGGATAGATTTTCCCTTTGGCAAAAACATGCAATGAAAACGGGCCTTGTTGTCTCCCACAGCTAGCCACAATCTTTTGCCATGGGAAACATGGGTCTCTCTAGGCAAACCATCTCTTAAACTGCCCATGCCAAAATTCAGTTGCTTGGTGGAAACCGTATACAAAGCCTTAGGTCCTTTACACAAGCTGTACATATTGTATCTAACGCCTTGGCTCGTAAGTTCTATGTGGTTCCCATAGGTGAGATAAAAGAGAGGCAGTCAACCCCTTGGCTTGTAAGTTATATGTGGTTACCACAGGTGAGATAAAAGAGACAGTCATCCTTGAGGAGGCTGGGTCTAGAAGCTTCATTACAGGCAGCTTTTGCATCAGTTTCAGTCAGTGGCCATGGCTGATAATAGCAATGATGTATTTCGCATGTTGTCTGCTGAAGACAAACTGGATGGAGACATCAACTACCCACTTTGGGCATACATGATGCAGCATGTTTTGGTTGCAAAAGGAGTGTGGAACATTGTGCAGGGTATGGATGTACGTCCAGGTTCTGTGGATGTAGGATCTATTGAGGATGTTGCAGGTTCTAGCAGCTCTACTGTTGCTGCTGTTTTACCCACTGCTGAACAAGCTCGTTGGGATGGTAAAGATGCGTAGACTCATGCCTTGATTGCACTTTCTGTCAAACGTAACATCACCCCACATATTCGTTCAGCTACAACAGCAAAACAGGCTTGGGATATTCTAGTTGGTTTGTATGCAAGTCGTAACGAGGCTCTTACCTGCGTAAAGAGCTATGAAGATTATGCAGGAAGATGATGACATGAATGTTTTTCTTGCTGAGATTAAAGATCTCAAAGAATAGTTAATTTCTGCAGGTGAGATTATTCCTGATCATTCTCTTGTGCAGACTGTTCTTGATGCTTTACCTGAGACATATCAGACTTTTGCTTCCACGTGGAGACTTCTTACTGAGGACAGACCTGATGCTGTCAATTATGATACTTTAGTCAACAAGCTCTTGCAAGAAGCGCAGTCCAGGCAAAACAGGGCCAGGCAACGTGTAGTTGATCAAGCATTTATTGCTGCCGAGCAGCAGAGAAGAAGTGGTAAGGCAGTCTCTTCCACTGTTTCTTATCCTATTCGTAGGTCTGCAACTTCTTCTCCTTCCACAGGTAGCAACAATAAGTCTGAGAAGGCTCTTGATAAAGGCAAGAAAAAGACCAGGTGCAACTATTGTAAGGCAAATGATCATGTCATTAAGAATTGCCCTAAGCTAAAGGCTAAAGAGGCAAAGAAGAAAGAGTCAAATGCAGCCACAATAGCGGATGCTTCTACAAATGCAGATTCTGCAAATGTTGTGCAGGATACAGAATGGGCGTTTAGCGTGTATTGCCAGTATGACCCATCTGTACATGATGCATGTTTGGCAGTTTCTATTGACTCTAATGTATGGTATTTTGACAGTGGTGCTACAAAGCACATTACCTCGCATCGTGATATGTTCACTTGTCTTGAGGCTGTCTCTAATGGAAATACTGTCACATGTGCCAATAATGCTTCTTACCCAGTGAAGGGCATTGGTAAAATTATGCTTACTGCTGTAAATGGCAGCGCTTTCACACTTTCAGATGCTTTGTATGTGCCAGGGATAAAGAAGAATCTATTGTCTGTCTCTGCACTTGCTAGACTTGGATTTGTAGTCAAATTTGTGGATGACAGATGTACTGTTCATGATTTGACTTCTGGTGATACGATTATTGCATCTGGCACCTTGTTTCGTGGACTGTATAGGCTCAATTCTTATGATAAGTGTGTGGAAGATTCAGCAAATGCAGTTTCTGATGAAAAGGCAGTTTCAGATGCAAAACTATGGCATGCTCGTTTTGGTCATCTGAACTTTGCTAGTTTGCTGCGTTTGCAGAAATTTGATATGGTTGCTTCATTGCCCCCTCTTGAGGCACCATTGAAACATGTTTGTAAAGGCTGTATTTTGGGCAAAATGCAGCGTTCTGCGTTTCCAAAGGATGGTTCTGTGCGGGCCACTCGCAAATTGCAACTTGTACATAGTGATGTATGTGGGCCTATGCAAACTCCGTCATTTGGTAAAAACTTGTACTTCGTGACTTTCATTGATGATTACTCAAGGCATGCATGGGTATATCCACTGAAGGCAAAGTCGGAAGTGTTTTTGTGCTTCAAACAGCTTTTTCTTATGGTTGAAAATGTATCCAATTGTACTGTGGGCACCCTCCGTTCTGATCGAGGGGGGAGTACTTGTCTAAAGAGTTTGATGCATTTCTGGCTAGTCGTGGGATAAAACACCAATGTACAGTGCCGTATACCCCTCAGCAAAATGGTGTTGCTGAGAGGAAAAATAGGTCACTTATGGAGATGGCACGATGTATGGTCAAGAGCCAAGCTTTGGCTGTGTCTAGTATGTGTGAAGAGGAAGAACCTCTTTCATTTGATGAGGCACAAAAATCAAAAAATTGGTTGGCTGCAATGCAAAGTGAATATGATGCTATAATGAAGAATGGTACATGGTCTTTATGTGATTTGCCTATTGGTAAAAAGGCCATTGGATGTAAGTGGGTTTTTAAGTTGAAACGAAAGCCAGATGGCAGTGTTGATCGCTATAAGGCTAGACTTGTTGCAAAGGGTTATGCTCAAGAAAAGGGCATTGATTTTGATGAGACCTTTGCTCCCACTTGTCGTATGACTACCATTCGTAGCATTTGTGCATTGGTAGCTCATAATGGTTGGAATGTACATCAGTTGGACATAAAGACTGCGTTCTTGAATGGAGATTTGCATGAGGAGGTGTATGTATCACAGCCTCGTGGTTTTGTTCAAAAAGGGCAGGAAAACAAAGTGTGCAGGTTGAAAAAGGCTTTATATGGTTTAAAGCAAGCTCCACGAGCTTGGTATGAAAAGATACATGCATATTTGACTGCACATGGTTTTTAGAATAGTCCAATAGAAAGCACTTTATATGTTAAATGTGTGGATGATGTACATCTAATCATTGCTCTCTATGTCGATGACATGCTACTCACAGGACCAAATGAAAGTCATATTGCTGATTTTAAGGCTGATTTGAATGCCTCTTTTGAGATGTCAGATTTGGGGCATTTGCATCATTATTTGGGG
The DNA here is from genome assembly GCF_041138505.1 of Cibotium barometz. NCBI lineage: Eukaryota > Viridiplantae > Streptophyta > Polypodiopsida > Cyatheales > Cibotiaceae > Cibotium > Cibotium barometz. The sequence goes on along the minus strand of NC_141074.1, from coordinate 20,774,128 downwards.
ATACAATTTAAGCAGTGTGATGGAGGTATTGCTTTGTGTCAGATAAAGTATATTGAGACATTATTGCGGAGATTCGGCCTTGAAGACTACAAGCCTATTGCTACTCCAATGGAGATAGGTTTGAAGTTGTCTTCATGATGCTGGAGATCACTTTGATGTCACACTCTATCAGACAGCTGTTGGTTGCCTCATTTATGTATGCATTACGAGGCCGGACATTCAGTTTGCAGTCTCACAGGTGAGCAGGTTTATGCATAGCCCAAGGTCTCAGCATTGGAAGGTAGTTAAACGCATCTTTCGCTACTTGAGTGGCACCATACATCTTGGGTTGCTTTATCCCAAGGGGGGATCGTTGCCGCCAGATTTACATGCTTTTTCGGACTTAGATTGGGCTGGCTGCTATGACACAAGAGTGTCCACAAGTGGTTTTTGTTTCATGCTCGGTAGCTCATGCATATCTTGGTTGAGCAAGAAGCAACCTACTGTGGCCACTTCTAGTTGTGAAGCTGAGTACAGGGCAGCTTTCACAGCTACGGTTGAGTGTGTGTGGCTCAGACGGCTTATGGCTAACTTGGGTGTTGGACAGGAGTCTGCCACCTCTATCTTCACTGACAGTCAGAGTGCATTGGCAGTTGCGAGAAACCCAGTTTTTCATGCTCGCACAAAGCACATTGAGGTGCATTATCACTATGTCAGGGAGAGACTCTCAGCAGGAGAGATCAGCTTGGCCTATGTGCCAACACATGACAACCTCGCTGACCTTTTCACAATGGTGCTTCCTTGTGAGAAGTTTGAAGCTTTCCGCAAAGCTTTGGGCTTGCTCCCCTTTGTGGACTGATCTACTTCGGGCATGGCACTCCCCTATACATGAGTGCCAGCTCTCGTTCACACCATCACTCCCAGGGGGGATTTGTTACCATATATATATAGACAGTGATGTGTGTGAACACACTTAGGACCGCCGGGGTACTTTTTCCCTCTTTAGGAGGTTTTTTCCCCCGGCTTGTATATACACCCATCCTTCTAGGGCTAACTTATCTTTTGTACATTGACACAATCTAATACATTGTGTGTTGTGTGCATTCTTGCTTCTTCTTCTCCAAGCTTTGTGTGCTTTCCTGCAACCCTAATTCCAACATTATTTTCATTGAAATTGAATTTATGCATAGATAGATGCATAAAAGATTTATTTTTATTTTGAAAGTGTTATTCTCATTAAAATGGAATTTATACATAATAAAATGTATAAAAGGTTTATTTTTAATTTGAAAGTGTTATTTTCCTTGAAATTGAATTTATGCCTAAATAGATGCATAAAAGGATTTTTATAAAAGTTATATTCCTACTAAAGTTGTCTTTATGCCTAATTAGATGCGTAAAGAATCTTTATATCAAAAAATTAGAATTCTCTTACATTCTATAAATAGATGTGATAAGATGTAATAGGAATCAGATAGATGTAAATTGATGTATGGATGTGGGTATGGATGTGGATGTATGGATGTAGATATGAAATGTGGATATGGATGTATGAATATGGAATGTGGATATGTATGTATGGATGTGAATGTGGATGTGGGTGTGGATGTATGAATGAGGATGTGGATGTGGATGTATGAATGTGAATGTGGATGTGGATGTGGTTGTATGAATGTGAATGTGGATGCGTATGTATGAATGTGGATGTGGATATGGATGTATGAATGTGGAATGTGGATATGGATGTATGGATGTGATTGTGGATGTGAGTGTGGATGTATGAATGAGGATGTGGATGTGGATGTATGAATGTAGATGTAAATGTGGATATATGAATGTGAATGTGGATGTGGATGTGGATGTATGAATGTGGATGTGGATATGGATGTATGAATGTGGAATGTGGATATGGATGTATGGATGTGTGGAATTGGATGTATCGATGTGGATGTACGAATGTGGATGTGTATGGGAAATAATGAATGCGAATGTGTATGTGAAATGATGTGACGTCGATATGAGTGAATGGATGAGATGTGATGACATGGGAATTAGGATGTGAATAAATGATATGTGAAGTGAATGAATCTGATGTGATGAGATGGAATCTGATGTGATGAGATGGAAAATGATGTGATTGTATGAGAATGAGTACACAATTGAATGATAATGTGGATGTACGAATGTGGATGTGTATGGGGAATAATGAATGTGAATGTGTATGTGAAATGATGTGACGTCGATATGAGTGAATGGATGAGATGTGATGACATGGGAATTAGGATGTGAATAAATGATATGTGAAGTGAATGAATCTGATGTGATGAGATGGAATCTGATGTGATGAGATGGAAAATGATGTGATTGTATGAGAATGAGTACACAATTGAATGATAATGAGGAAAGACGAGAGTTCATTATAGAAACTGTATTTGTGACCTGTTTGTAAATGATTGTTTTATGTCAAGAATACTGGGGAAGCATTTTGACCGTCTTGTGATTAAGGTCGTGGAGACCTAACTGATAAAGTTGCAAACAGCTGACGGAGAGTCAACAGAGGACGTCTCGTGTAGCATGGTCAGCCAAGGTCTTGACCAGCCCTCGGTTCGATTTAAATGGTGAGCTTCCGCCGGTACGGTGGATGAGGGACCAAGGAAGCAGCCTATGAGTGAAGCGCTAGGTGACCTGCGAAGGATCCTAGAGGGTGCTGACCATATGGTGCTCGGGCTTTGGGTCGTCGAAGATACCCACACGTGCGTCATGGAAGATATTGGAACAAGGAGTAAGAGTTGTTTTCTGAAACCGAGTATGGATCTGGTTGATTGACCTTGCTGGTCCTCAACTGATAAGTCCATAGCTCTCTTATATGGATCTGTTGATTGATCTTGCTGATCTTCAACGAGGATTCCATCTTGACTTTTATAAGTGAATATTTTTCGGGTACTATGAGCTAGGAACTATCGAAAAGGCCCCTGAGTGAGCAGGTGGTGAGCGTTCTGGTTTCCAATGATGCCATAGATACTCCGATAAAGGAATGATTGGAAATTAAGATTCAACTGGATACTTGGAAGGTTATGATCAGTAAAACTATGATTTCATTAAATGACTGATTTAAATACATTTGAATCTGGGAAAAAGGCAATTTCATAAGTGGTGTGACTAGAGTTAAATTTGCTTGAAAATCCGGCTAGGAGCCCGGGAACTCTTTTCCTCTTTGGTACCCGGGACAAAACCTAACCAAATTCTAAATTGGATCCCATCACTACAATAGTTGATGGCTAACCCATGTAGGCTAGACTGATGGATCCGTAAAATGAGACTCAATTTCTATTGTAGTACGCTAGATGAAGTAAATCCCGGATAGTAATTGTTCTATGGAAAAAGGAATCAACGGCTGTGCCTCTCGATGGGGAAAAAAGCATTGATCTCTATGATCTAAGTGCAAGTTTCTTCCTTGACCTGACCAAGTGACTTTAAGTTCGGTTGGATCAGTTTGGTCAGTAACCCTGACTACGTTAGAGTAAAATTTTATCCTGGAGGAATCGCTTGTGCTTTTTGGGCAAGGAAAGCTTTTCTAAGTTCGGAAGAACCGAGGAATTAGTCACCTGTCCGGATATCCATGGGCGAGGCCCCGAGTGTAGGACCTTGCCCTGCGCAAGATGTGCTACTTCCGCTGCTAGCACCTAGAATCCGTTGCGCGGTGGGGACGGGGATCTTACATATACAAAGATAAGAGTACACGCAATATGAAAAGGTACTCAACCAAATACATACTAGGGTTCTCTATAGTGTAAACCCAACAGTATAAACCCAACTAAATGAGCTGGCGCTATAACTATGCCAGTCTCTAGAATGGCTGTCACATAGCCTGTCATCATCCCACTGGCCACATATCACCCATGATCTCACCAACCATGCCAGTGGTGGTGTGGGGCCTATCCCCCAAGTGGGTCATCAGTGTCCACTGCCTCACTAGATGAGCTCGATATCTTAACACTCCCCCTCGAGCTCAACTCCATCTCATGTACACCAAGCAAAGCCCTAAATCTTCGGAGCTTCTCTGTACCCAATGCTTTGGTGAAGATGTAAGTGACTTGATCCTGTGTGCTGACATAAACAAGGTCAACGTCTCCTGCCAGAACCTTCTCTCTGACAAAATGATAGTGGACCTCTATATGCTTCGTGCGAGCATGAAAAACTGGGTTCCTAGCCAACTGTATACTGCTAATGTTGTCACGGAAAATGACAACTTGTCTATCCACTGATAGACCCAAATCTACAGGTAGCTTTCTCAACCAAGCTACCTCACATGCTGCCATAGCAGCACCTCTATACTCGGCCTCTGTACTGGATAGAGCAACCGTAGGCTGCTTCTTGCTGCTCCAAGTCATAGCAGTACTCCCCAAAGAAAACATGAAGCCACTAGTAGATCTTCTATCTGAGATACTACCAGCCCAATCAGCATCTGTGTACCCATGTACACATATCTCTGTCGCAATTTTATAAAATAGTCCACAATGCAAAGTAGACCTCACATACCGTAGTATGCGTCTCAATGCATCCAAATGCGGCTTTTGAGGAACCTGCATAAACTGACTCACCAACCCAACAGCATAGCTCAAATTTGGCCTAGTGATTGTCATGTAGATCAAGCTTCCTACTATGCGCCTATACATAGTAGGATCCTCCAAAATCTCTCTTGAATCTACACTCAACTTGCCATTCTGATCCAATGGCACTGAGATAGGCTTACCTGTCATACCATACTTGGACAACATGTCCAAGCCATACTGTCTCTGCAGTAATCCAATACCATGTGGTGACCTAATCACCTCAATACCCAAGAAATATCTGAGCTCCCCCAGATCCTTCATCTCAAACTTCTGTCTAAGCAAGATCTTTACATCAAAGATCTCTGCATCATGGTCCCCCGTAATGATCAGGTCATCTACATAGATGACAACAAGCATAACCCCTCTATCACTGTGTCTCACATACAACGAGAAATCTGCATTGGCTACATGAAAGCCAATAGTGATAAGATATTCAGAAATCTTGTCAGACCATGCTCTTGGTTCTTGTTTTAAGCCATACAAGGCTTTCTTCAACTTGTAGCTCTGGGTGACTCACATCCTCATAACCAGGTGGCTGCAATATATACACCTCTTCTTACAAATTCTCATAACCAAGTGGCTGCAACATATACACCTCTTCCTGCAAATTCCCATGCAAGAATGCATTCTTTACATCCATATGATGTAAAGACCATTGCTTTGACGCAACCACTGCTATCACAACTCTCACTGTTGCCATCTTGGCAACTGGGCTAAAAGTTTCCTCATAATCAATGCCATATGTCTGCACATATCCTTTGGCTACCAATCTAGCCTTGTACCTACTTATGCTTCCATCACTGTTATGTTTTACTTTGTACACCCACTTGCATCCAATGGCTTTCTTGCCTTCAGGCAATTGCACTAAATCCCAAGTCTCATTTCCATATTAGTGCATCCATCTCCTCATCCATAGCTTTCTCCCAACACACATTTCCAATAGCCTCATCAATGCATGTGGGCTCTACAACCTGCAAAACTTTTTCCATGTATGCATAGTGATGTGCCACACAACCATCATAGGTAAACCTCTGCACAGGATTCTTCACTCTCCTAGATCTTCGCAGCTTTGCATTCATGGCTTCCATAGCCTTCTTTACACTAGGTGTTCTCATAGCTGGTATCCCAAGATCCTCATCAAGGCTCATCTCTGAGCCACTAGACTCTCCATCAACATGAGAATGCCCTGCAGAAATGTCAGGCATACTAAGGGACTCAACCACTTTCTCTTTGCCTTTATGTGATGTACTAATCACATTTGCAAGACTGGTATTATGGCGCAGCCTGCCACTCCATGGTCTATCAACTGAACCACTAGATGAGGACTCTCCTGGTCCACTCAAAGATTGTGATTGCTGACTTGCATTCTGTGGCACAACCACATTTCCACTCACATCATCCCCACAATAGCTTCTTTTTCAGCAGCATACCAGCTGCTCATCTCATCAAAAACAACATCCCTGCTTACCCTCAACTCACGTGTAGCAGGGTTATAACACCTGTATCCCTTTTGCTCAAGGGAATACCCAATAAACACACATTTTTTAGCTTTTGGATCCAGCTTAGTTCTCAGCTCATCTGGCACATGCACATATGCAATGCATCCAAAGACTTTCAGATGAGACAAATCAGGTTTTCTGCCAGTAAACCTCTCCTCTGTGGAGTTACATCATGTATGGCTGCAATTGGAGTCCTGTTCATGATGTAGACTACTATAGAAACAGCCTCAGCCCAATAGCTATGCGGCATATTCTTCTCTCCCATCAATGCTCGCGTAATCTCAGCAATGTGCCTGTTTTTTCACTCAACAACTCCATTTTGCAGAGTGTATCTGCATGTAAACTGTCTCTGGATACCATTCTTCTGCAAAAGTTCAGAGAACTCATTGGAGAAGTACTCTCCCTCTCCATCTGACCTTAGGAACTTTACATGTTTCCTTGTTTGCTTTTCAACCATAACTGTGAAATTCTAAAAATGAGTGAACACCTCACTCTTCTCCTTCATGAACTATACCCACACTTTCCTTGTGTGGTCATCAATAAATGTCACATAATACCTGCAGCCTCCCATAGACATGGTCTTCGTAGGACCCTATACATCTGAGTGCACATCTAGTGCATTTTTGCTCACATTTTTGTCACGTGGAAATACATGCTTTGTTTGCTTTCCAAATTGGCATGCTTTATATATTTTCTGCATACCTTCAACTTTAAACTTTGGCAACCTTGTCACAATTCCTTTAGTATGTATAGACTTCATTCTGTGCACATTCACATGTCCAATTCTTTTATGCCAAATGTCTGTGTCTGCAGCAATTCCTGAACCATTTACAAACATCGTAGCACTCACTTCAGGCATGTTTACATTCAATATAAACATTCTGCCCACTCTATTACCTTTTGCAACCAACCTGCACTTGTCTTTAAAGTATTCAACATAACAACCATTAGGGTTAAGCCGAACCTGCAAACCCTACTCAATCATCTGGCCAACTGAAACCAGATTCTTTGTTATGTTCGGAACATGTACATCTGCAAGGTACTTCAATTTGCCATCCTGCATAGACAATGGCACATCTCCCAACATGGGCAATTGGATGAGCAGTGTCATCCCTTGTTTCCACAAAACCTGGTCTTTCAAGGTTTTTCATCTCCTTGAACCACTCCCCACGACTTGTCATGTGGTTCGAAGCACCTGAATCAACATACCATACATCATCTTTATGTGCTGCTTCAACATTTTCAGACATGGCATTAACGACATTCTGCATAACAAACAACCTTTCATTATCCTCATTGTTTCTACTCGAGGATGCATAGTTGTTTTGCTGCAATTTCCCATTTTGTATGTCCACATGCTTCTTATAACAATCTGCCTGCACATGTCCAGGCTTACCACAATAAAAGCACCCACGTGTATCATTATACTACCTTTGCCAATTTCCACGACCTCTTTGACCCCCCTGCCTCTGAATTCGCCTCGCCTCTTCCACCTGCGTGTTGTTGTTGTTGTGAATTCTGGGACTGTTGTTGTTGCTGCTATACTGGCCATAATTTTGATAACCTATTCGGCCACCTCCTTGGCCACATCCACGGCCTCCTCTACCTCGTCCTCTTCTTGAACTTGTGTAAAGGCCTCTTGCTCTGAACTATTTTTGTTTTGTGAAAACTATTGGTCTTCACCCAAGCTCTTCTCTTCTATAATCAACATAGACACCAAATCTATGAAATTGGGAATGTTTTCCCGAGTTTGAATAGACCTTTTGAATGCCTTGTATTGTGGCTCGAGACCACGTAGACAGACTTCCACCTTATCATCATCATCTATTGAAACACCAATAGATGCAAGGGATTTCACAATACCCTTGATTTTCAATGCATAGTCATTCACAGACATTCTCTTTTTCTCCACAGTATGAAGTTCATTCTTCAACTGTATCTTTCGTGCCTTGGTATTCGTTTCATAGAGTTTTACCAAGGTGTCCCACACCTCCTTGGGGGACTTGGCATCCTATATGTGCCCAATCATGGTGTCCTATATACTGATAGAGAGCCAATACATAACTTTTTTGGCTCCTTGGTTCCAATCCTTGAACTCTTTCACATCTGCAGTAGTCGGATTGATCTCCAGTATCTCCGATGCCTCTTCATGCTTACCTTCTATGTAGTCTGAGTAACCTTTTCCCATCACGAAATTTATCAACCTGAACCTCCAAGCATGGAAGTTGTTCTTATCAAGCTTCTTAGTAACAATCTGGTTTATGCTATCATTTGACATCTTGCCAGACACACAAATTTACGAGAAACAGCACTTTGGTTTGTCTTGCATAAATTGCTGTATTTTTTGCAGCGGTACTATACTACACTCAAATGTTATAACCAGTGACCTCAATGTGCATACACACACCCAATGGCAACTGTTTGACCTCCTTGCAGCACACACAATGTCTGCACAACCAATCTGTCTTCATGCAGTTCTTAAAACAGAGTTCTGCTAAGAATTGATAACTTACCCACGGTGCTCGAAATCGCCTGCTTTTCAAAAAACGGAGGCTCTAACGCACCCGAAACGCATTTTCCACTAAAAAAATTTCATCCGATAGGACATTATAGTTGTCCTATATCTTTACTCCTGCAAAGAAAGCTCCTCAATATCAGAGATCATTTGCCGGTGTGTTATATGTACATTATGTGTGCTATGTTATATACACATTATGTGTGCATATACTAGGAGGCTAACCCACATTGGGCTTGTGAGCATGGGAGCATGGGAACAAGCTCTAGTGAAGCATGGGTTAGGACTAACCTTAAGGGTTAAGGTTAGGGTCAAGCATCCAAGGGTCACACATGAGAAATGGAAAGTCAAGAGTCACTTGAGGGCCCTCCTATATAATAGGGGCATGGGGCACATTCAAGGGGGCTTGGAGGCTAGGAAGCTTGAGGCTTATGCTATGGTCTCTTGTGTAGAGGTCCATAACTACTCATCTACCATTTCACACTATAGCTACATGCTATTGGATTGGAGTTATACCTCTTGATGGTATGGGACATCAAGGTAAGGTATGATGTATTTCATTTATGATTCATGTGTGCATCCCTTGGGCTCGGGGGTGGTTGGGTGGTTGAGTTTATGCCTGATTTATGCATGTTTATGCATAACAATTATCTAGAGAGATCTTAGGGTTTTAACAGTGGTATCAGAGCAATCTCTATTTAATTGTTGATTTTTTTAGTAAATTTTAATATTTACTAATAAAATATTATTTTGTTGATTTGTGTTGATGAATTGCACGTGGATCATCGATATGGTGATTGGAACATGTGTAACTACAATTCAATGGACGAATCGACGTTGCGGGGGAATACCGTGAGTTAATGCTATTTTTTCCTATTTTTTATGGTTAAAATCGAGCATTAATGGATTTTTTTACATAAATACCATAAAGTTTATGGTGGATATTTTTGTAGAATGGATTCTCTGAATTTCTAGATTTTTTAGAAATTTTTTCCTAATTTTTTAGGAGTTTTTTGAGCATTTTTATGATTAAAAATATATTTTTATACGTTTTTGCGGGTTTTTTCCGCGAGAATGCGATCAAATTTCTGTCAATTTCTACTGAAATTCAGTAGGGGACAGCGTGTTGATGCATGAGATGCTCTCCCGTGTGCGTGGGACTCTCTCCGCCTCTCAAATCTGATTTTTCTTTCTCTTTTTCGGGAGAAAATCTCTTTAAAATGATTTTTTTAACATTAATCATAATTAATTATGATTAAGATATGTTAATTAAAAACTTAATCATGGATTAAGTTAATCCTGATTAGCAGAGAGAGAGAAGAGATGGGAGGAGAATGAATTGAAGAGAAAGTTATTGGAGAGGGTGGAGAGGGTGGAGAGGAGAGAAGAGATTCTCTCTCATTCTCTATGCGGAGGCGACAGGAGGGGGGGGGCTGCGCACAGCAGCCGGCGGAAAAAAACGCCCCCCCTAAAAAATCAAATTCCAATAAGCTAATTAAAGCTTATTTTTATTTTTATTTTCATTTTTAAAAAAATGAGTTTTTTATTTCAAAAAAAAGCTTTTGAATTTATTTCAGAAAAAAGCTTAGAAAAAGCCTGAAAATTTTAAAAAATTTTGGGATTTGAGGGAAAATTTTCTGGAAATTTCTTATTGAAAATTTTTTGGCTTTTCATCTTCCGGAAAACCTTTGGCTTTCCGTTTTCCCGAAACCTGTTGGCTTTCCGAATTCCGGAAAAACTTTTGACCTTCCGTATTATTCCGGAAACCTTTGACCTTTCACATTCCGATTTTTTTTGTCTTTTCATTTTCCCAAAACTTTTGGCTTTCCGTATTCCGGGAAAACCGTTGGAATTCTGAAATTTTTTGACCGTTCGTATTCTAAATGCATTCGGAGTTGATTAAAAAATTTAAAAAATTCCTGAAAATTAGTGAAAAATTAGACAAAGGTTATTTTAAATTTTGGAAAAATGTGGGGTTGGTGTTTGGCATGTGGTGTGTCCATTCAGACGCCCGTGACCATTCAAATTCCTTTTAAATTATATTTTTTGACCCAAAAAATTAGAAAAATCCATTAAAATTAAAAATTTTCATTGGATTTGAGAATTATCGGGCAGAATTGGAAATTTCGTGAACGATGGGATTCTCAGGAAAAATTAGGAATATTCTGAAATTATTTTTAGAAATCCTAAAAATTGATATTTTTAAAATATCAATGGTATTTTGGCAAATTAAATTGCTAAATTTTTTTTGGAAAAATATAGGTTTGGAATGCCATGAGATAGGTTTGGTGGAATTCAAAATTATTATATTTTAAGGCCCTATTAAATTAGGAAAAATTAGAAAAAAATCATGATAATTCTTTTTCTCGAGAATTTAATATTTTCGAGAGTTATTTAATGTTGAAGTACGTTTTCTCGTGCTGACATTAGATAGATGCGGGTTATTCGCATAATTATTAATACGATTATATCTCGTATTAATGGATATTTATGTTTAGATTAATTCTAAACGATATATTCATGATTTTTTACCATTGTTTAGCCATTCTTTTTGGACATGTTCCTTAATTTCTTTTGATGGCTATAATTTTCGTTCAAAGTGTGTTTCACCTTTGACACTTTTCCATGATAATTTATTTTACACTTATTAAAGTGTGGATTGTGCTTAATTTCTTAAGCCTAAGACAAATTCTATCATGGGTTAGTTGATCGGTTTGTTTTGGTGGATTTTTTTTGGATATTTTCCAAGTTTTATATGGACTCATCAGGTTTTGCCTAGATCACTTATGTCTAGGGTTTTCTTATTGAGTGCTACACACATGTGTTTCACTTTCTTACTTTGGAGTTTTATTTGAACAACACAACATTCATATACTCTGGATTGATGAGTTCGCCACCAATTTTAATGCTTCTTTTGGCATGATTAATGTCCATTAGATGGTATGCATTGATTCTTATGATCAACTATGGTTTTTATGGATTCGAGGAGCTTCTATGCTTTTATCCATGGTTTTATAAAAGGATCTTTTGATCTTTTGAATAATTACATGTGCTTTGAGGGTAGCATTTGCCTTCGTTTTTGGCACGTAATTTTGGAGTATATTTTATACTCTTGTATATATTCCAACTCGGATACCTAGTTACTTATATATCTAGGTGAGTTATTTTTCTACCCTAACTTTATTGTGTTTTGGGTAGTTATCATTAGAAAGGAGCCAATAATACAATTTCTTTTCTAATGATGTACTCAGAAGGAGTTATTCCTTGATGTAGTCTCAAGTATATAGAGACAGGTTTAATATGTGAAAGTTTAGATAAGGCCATCTTATTCCTTTTACACAGGATTTTATTCATATTTTCCTAGACGGCATACTAGGGAGTTTCAAATTGTTAAGGTATGTATGGGTGGTATCATGGTGGTATGGGACGCTAGTGATCCCTCACATATATTATCTTATGGGATAATTTGGACTCAAGATTGTTGCTTTGCTTACATCACTTAGCATGTTGACCTCAACATTCAAAGACAATCTTATTTTCTAAATTCACTAGAAGTTATATTGTGGGCATCTCTAGATAAACTTCTTTTATCTATAACCTACATGTTGTGATGAGGGTAATCTCATCGGCATTTTCACTTGTTGAAATCTCTTCTTTACAGTTCAAACAAGTTTATCTTGTTGTATTCGGATAAGGAAATTTGGATTCTTCCTTTGTTGGCATTTCTTTCTCTAGTTTCGTACTTTAGGTGATTTACACAATCAACCTGATAGGTTTACGGATGGATATATGTGACTCATCGAGACATTGATGACTCTCTATGTTGATATGGGTAACTCGAGATGTCGATTATTCCATATGCAGATGTGGGTATGTCGGGGCACCGATGAATCCCTGGTTTCTGCTGTTATAATGCCATGTTTTCCTACTTTATTCCGAATGGTTTACAACGAGGAAGTTACTTTGAATGTGAATTACTCTGATCATCCGTAGTCTGATGGGCAAACAGAGTGTATGAATCAGATTGTAGAGTATATGCTTCGTGCATGTCTCTAGAAAATCATCATATTGGGAAATATCTTCGAATGATAGAATTTGCCTATAACAGTTCTAAATTTACGGCTATTATTTTTTAGTCCGTGCATACTTATGTATGGGTATTAACCCAGGGCACCTATTGATGTCAGTCTTAAGGACATCGAGCTTGATGCATCGAGGGATTTCTTGCGAGATATGCAGGAAATTCTGACCGAAGCTCGAGATTCTATCAGGAGTGCTCATGATAGGGCACAGTTTTATGCTGATAGAGGACGCTCATCTTGGTCTTTTGAACCAGGAGCGTTGGTTTATTTTAATGTTCCTAAAGATTCTCAGACTTTGTCAATGGAAAAATGCTCGAATTTATCTCCTAGATATTGTGGTCCATTTCGAGTTATATATCGGATTGGCACGGTTGCGTATGAACTAAAACTACCTCCAATTGTTAGAGTTCATCCAATCTTTCATATCGATAGATTAAAAGGGAAACTGGGAGGTGAGGATGACACAGTTACTCCTCAAGAACTCGTTGAAGTCGATGAATTATCCTATGTTCCACATGAACCTGATAAGGTACTTGAATTCAGGGAAAGGAAACTTTGTAGTTGACTAATCCCTGAGGTTAAAATAAGGTGGAAAGATAGGGAAATTGAGAATTCGACTTGGGAGTCGGTTGAGATTGTTCAGCGCAGTTCTCCTTCTTTTCATTGCAAGAGTGCAATGTTTTGAGAGAGGGGAAGTATGTTATATGTACATTATGTATGCTATGTTATATACACATTATGTGTGCATATACTAGGAGGCTAACCCACATTGGGCTTGTGAGCATGGGAGCATGGGAACAAGCTCTAGTGAAGCATGGGTTAGGACTAACCTTAAGGGTTAAGGTTAGGGTCAGGCATCCAAGGGTCACACATGAGAAATGGAAAGTCAAGAGTCACTTGTTGAGGGCCCTCCTATATAATAGGGACATGGGGCACACTCAAGGGGGCTTGGAGGCTAGGAAGCTTGAGGCTTATGCTATGGTCTCTTGTGTAGAGGTCCATAACTACTCATCTACCATTTCACACTATAGCTACATGCTATTGGATTGGAGTTATACCTCTTGATGGTATGGGACATCAAGGTAGAGGTATGATGTATTTCATTTATGATTCATGTGTGCATCCCTTGGGCTCGGGGGTGGTTGGGTGGTTGAGTTTATGCCTGATTTATGCATGTTTATGCATAACAATTATCTAGAGAGATATTAGGGTTTTAACACGATGCCTCTCATAGAGCTCCCGACAAGGGTGTAGTCGCCAACACAAATAGGGAAGAGTAGATGAAGCTCTTACCCTCGTATCGCTTCTTGTGCTTCTCTTGCTTGCAGTTCAGCCCTTAGCATGAACCAGGCTCTGATACCATGAAAAGATGCAGGGGAGAAGAGAGCTTGAGCTCTTGCAAGCGTGTACACACACTCACAAAATCCTAAAAGAGAACACACAAGGTGAGAGGCTGAAAATCTTCTTCTTCTTCACACAACACTCAACACACCATATACAAAGATAAGAGTACACGCAATATGAAAAGGTACTCACCAAATACATACTAGGATTCTCTATAGTGTAAACCTGTAAGATTCCTGTCCCCACTGCGCAACAAATTCAGGGGTGCTAGCAATGGCAGTAGCACTTCTTACGTGAGGTAGGGTCCCACCCATGGATATCCGGACAAGAGACTAATCCATTGGTTCTTCGAACCCGAAAAAACTTTCCTTGCTCGGAAAGCACGGGCGATTCCTCCAGGATAAATTTTTCTCTAATGTAGTCAAAAGCCTTTACTAACTGAACTCATCTGACCAAACCCGTAGTATCAAAGTCAGATCAAGGAAAAGATTGCACTTAGATCATAGAGACCAATGCTTTTTTCCTCATTGAGAGGCACAGTCATTGATTCTTTTCCATATAACAATTTTTATCTGGGATTTACTTCATCTATCGTACCATAACAGAATTGAGTCTCATTTTAGGGATCCATCAGTCCAGCCTAGTCTCGTGGGTTAGCCAACCACCCAATCACTGTACTGATGGGATCCAATTAAGAATTTGGTTAGGTTTTGTCCCAGGTACCAGGGAAAAGAGTTTCTAGGGCCCCTAGTCGGATATTCATGCAAACTTAAAACTAGTCACACCACTTACACACCCAATATGAAATTACCTTTTTCACAGAATTAGCATCTTCTAAAAACAATCTTTTAATGAAACCATTGTGTCACTGATCATAATCCTCAAAATATTCGATTAAATCCTTATTTCCAATCATTCCTTCATCGGTGTACCTATGGAATCATTGGCAACTAGAACGCTCACCACCTGTCCACTCAGGGACCTTTTCGATAGTTCCTAGCTCATAGTAACTGGCAATATATTCACATATCAAAATGGAATCTCCGTTGAAGATCAGCAAGATCAACCAATGGATCCATATAAAAGAGCCATGGACTCATCCGTTTGAGGACCAGCAAGGTCAACCAACCAGATCCATGCTCGAATAATTCAGAAAATAACTCTTACTCCTTGTTCCAATATCTTCCCCGACGTACGTGTGGGTATCTTCGGCGACCCACAGCCCGAGCACCGTATGGTTAGCACCCTCTAGGATCCTTCGCAGGTCACCTAGCGCTTCACTCATAGGCCACTTCCTTGGTCCCTCATCCATTGTACCGGAAGCTCACCATTTTAATCAAACCAAGGCTGGACCTTGCTATGCGAGACGTCCTCTGTTGACTCTCCATCTCAGCAGTTGCAACTTTAACAGATAGGTCTCCACCACGACCTCATTCACAAGATGGTCAAACTGCTTCCCCAGCATTCTTGACATAAAACAGTCATTTAAAAACAGATTTCACATACAAATACAATTCCAACAATATTTCCATTTTTTCTCCACTCCACATCCTTTCACATTAGTCCCCATCTTTTCTCATCTTCTCACAATTTTTTTCTTCTTCATCGATCTCTATCACATCACATCATTCCCACATCATATCACATCCAAACGCATCATCACACATCAATCCACATCATCCATACATCCATCCACATCATCATCCACACCAATCCACATCATCCATACATTGATTCACATCAATCCACATTATCCACACATCCATCCACATCTTCCATACATCCATCCACATCAATCCACACATCAATCCACATCATCCATACATCAATCCACATTATCCACACATCAATCCACATCATCTATACATCTATTCACGTCAATCCACATTACCCACACATCAATCCATATCATCCATACATCCATCCACATCATCCACATCAATCCACATTATCCACTCATCCATCCATATCAATCCACACGTCAATCCACATTACCCACACATGAATCCACATCATCCATACATCCATCCACATCAATCCACATTACGCACACATCAATCCACATCATCCTTACATCCATCCACATCATCCACATCATCAATTCACATTATCTACTCATCAATCCACATTCATTTCATAAGTATTCCCATTCTCATCTAATCACATCTTATTCTAACTCATCACTTATTTCCTCATTTATCCTCATCAGATCACATCTACTTGTATCTACCCATACATCTCATCACTTCACATACATTAACATTTATCTAGTTTACATTGCATCTTATCACATCCATTTCACATCACATCTCATTCATTCACATCCTGATTCACATGCTAACACATTCATTCACGTCCCTTATCATTCATTCACATCCGGATTCACATGTTATCACATTCATTCACATCCTATATCATTCATTTACATCCTGATTCACATGACATCACATCTCATCTATTCATTTACATTTATCTGATTCGCATCACATATCATCACATCTATTTACCTTTCATTCTCATCACTTCTATTCTCATCATATTCTTGTCACTTCTATTCTCCTCGCATCCATCCATCCATTCATTCCCATCTATCTGATTCGCATCACATATCATCACATCTAATTACCTTTCATTCTCATCACTTCTATTCTCATCACATCCATCCATCCATTCTTTCCCATCTATCTGATTCGCATCCCATCTCATCACATCTATTTACCTCTCATTCTCATCACTTCTATTCTCATCACAGCCATCCATTCATTCATTCTTATCTATCTGATTCATATCTCATCTTATCACATCCATTCATTCATATCACATCTATTTATAGAATGTAAGAGAATTCTTATTTTTGATATAAAGATTCTTTACGCATCTATTTATGCATAAGAACAACTTCAGTGGGAAATAACACTTTATAAAAATCCATTTATGCATCTATTTATGCATAAATTCAATTTTAAGGAGAATAACACTTTTGAAATAAAAATAAATCTTTTATGCATCTTTCTATGCATAAATTCAATTTTAATGAGAATAACTCTTTTGAAATAAAAATAAATTTCTTTATGCATCTTTCTATATGCATAAAATCAAAATTGATGAGAATAACTCTTTTGAAATAAAAATAAATCTCTTTATGCATCTTTCTATGCATAAAATCAAAATTTGATGAAAGTAACGCTTTCATATATATATATATATATATATATATATATATATATTCTTTTATGCATCTATTTATGCATAAAAATCAATTTTGATGAAAGTAACACTTTTATCATCAAAATATTCCCAATATGCATCTTTCTATGCATAGAAATTAATTCTAATGAAAATAACACTTTTATTATAAAAATATTTCTAATATGTATTTTTCTATATATAGAATAAAAATAACACTTTTAGAATACACAAGCGGTGGGGATTACTCTTTTTGAATAATAAAAGATAAAACTTATTTCACAAAATTTAAGAAAATTTTGCCATAACCTCCTTTGTATGGTTGACCATTTTTTAATTTTTTTCATCCTCAAGTTACTTAGAAATTATCCCAAATGGTTTAAAGCATTCTAAACTAATCAAATTCCACTTTTTAAAGAGAAACAATATGAAAAGTTTAATTCTAACAATTTGATTACATATCTAGGATAAAGAAAGGCTGAATTTAAGAATGCATTAGGAACTCAATGGAGTCTTCTTGGGCCCTTTAATTTGGACGTTTAGTGAAATGCTTAAAATGCTAATCCATCTTTGACCAAGCCTAGAGGCCTAGTCCTAAAAGCATATATTTGATTTTTCACAAAAAATAAGAAAAATGAAAAATAGGAGATCTTCTTAGATTTGGCCACCTAGGTGGCTTTAAAGCTTACTTTTGGGCTGTCAGTCAGTTATCATAGCCTCTCTCTACCTTTTCGAACTCCAAACATTCCAAAAATTTATCACTTTCTTCCCCCCTTTTTGTGTGTGCACCAGATCTCTTTCTCTCTCTACATCCTCTCTCTAAAATGCCCTACACTCCTTCTCCATGGAAAAAAGCTTCTTTCTCTACTCCAAAAGCCATAGCTAGCAGATCTATACTCCTAAATGAGCCTTCTCTCTCCAAACCCACAGTAGTAACCATGGCTTGCAACAAGGAAGAAGCTTACCATGAGCATTCTCTCTACAATACTTGGTCCTCTCTCCATAGCTAGCAGATCTGTACTCCTAAATGAGCCTTCTCTCTCCAAACCCACAGTAGTAGCCATGGCAAGAGCATTCTCTCTACAATACTTGGTCCTCTCTCCAAACCCACAGTAGTAGCCATGACTTGCATAGAAGAACCTTTCCATGATGTATTCTCTCTCTATATTGCTTAGCAGCCATAGCTTGCACTAAAGAAGCTTCCCATGATGCATTGTCTCCTTTGCATTTCTTTCTCACCATTGCCAACCCTCTATGTTTCTTTGGCTCCCTTTGCGGCTTCTTTCTCTATCCACAATGCAGCTCTAGAGAAGCAACCCTCATCTCCATTCTTCCCATTATTTTTTGATTCCATACCTTGCTCCTTCCACTCCCATTCAACCCAAGCTTACAAGCCTACTTTCTTGTAGATGGCACTACAAGACATCACCAATAAGCCTTCAAGTTCCGCCTTCAGGTCAATTTGGAGACAGAATATGCAACCCTACGTAGTTGCATGTTGCACCCAATATTTTATACGATCAGCTTCAAATGCAAGGAGCAAAGGCCATTGATCTTTGGATTGATGGAAATCTTTATCCACCAGATCCAATATCTGGTGCCCCTCCACCATTTAAAATCATTACAAGTTTTTTGAAGTTTGTTGGTGATGGTTTCAATGGGCTTCTTGGCTATTGTAGGAGATTACACATGTTGTGGCTAGATGAGGCAGCTGGAAAGAGGCAAACACAATTTGCCTTCGACCAGCTTCAAGCGGCGTCGACTAAGCAGATCAATAGTTTGATGCAAAGGATTAAAGAGCTCTCAGAGGAGCTTGAGGTGCAGAAGAATAATTTAGCGGATCGTGTGCGCACAATAAATCAATTTACCGATAATTATGTTCGTCTTCAACACTCCACTCGTAATCTTCAGCATCGTGTTCACCATTTCACTCACCTTCCCATTGGATATCACGCAAGGCAAAGAAAACGTAAAGCTGTTGGGTTACTTTCTAAGACAGCAGGCGCATGCAAGAGGTGTATTCAAACAACCAGGTAAAAAAATTTGTAAGAATTATAGAAACTTTGAGAAGCAATTAATGAATAAAGCATCTCTCATGGGTGACTCTTGCGATTGTAGGGCATGTGCAATAGCTATACTAGGATGTAACAACACTGAGGACAATGTTAATGTCTCCCTTCTTTAGCATGTCCTTCAGGAGAAGATATCATGGAAATGATAACAGGTTCTGGTAATGAAAGACCCTTCGTCGACATTTCTTGAAGGAAATCAAAGAAATTGTCACACCCAAAGAGATGCTTGGTATATGTGACTCAGCAGCAGTAGGTATTAGCCAGAAAGGTTACAGAGCAATGTACAGGTCAATCACTTTAGGGTTGCAAGCAAAGGGAGTTATGCAATCCTTGCTTCCAACACTTTATAGCTTACAAATGGCAAAGAAGTGTGCTAATGGTGATATTGCATCCATGTTTAATGGGTACAAGTGGGTGGAGGATATTATGCCAATGCCAACAAACAAACCCTTTGAATACAATGCATATAACAATGTCTACATTGACATGGAAGTGCTGCAAAAAGCAATGATTCAGTACTATGGCCTCACACTTGAAGAGACAGGTGGAAATGCCGTGTTTGTCTTGAAGCTGGATGAATGTCAAGTGGTTAAAGGTCAAAGACTAGAGCGTGTT